>NC_081419.1:66010801-66232297 GCF_949786415.1 Peromyscus eremicus
TGTAAATGTGAGTCTGCATTTTAATGAAGTTTTAAAATGTAAATTCTCCTCTTTTGATCTCCTAAATAGACTGGGAGCAGGTGGGGATGGGAACATGTGGGATCTGGTTGATGGGAGGATGGAGAGGGAGAAAATGAAAATGATGATTTGGTGAAGAGAGCATTTCGGGGTCAGGTAAAAACCTGATGCAAGGGAAACTCCAATGAATCTGCAAGGATGACCCCTATGTAAGACTCCTAGCAATAGTGTATAGGTAGCCTGAACTGGCCATCTCCTGTAACCAGATTGGTAACTACTCCAACTGTCTTCAAACAGCATTTGTCCAGTAACTGGTGGAAATATATGCAGAGATCCACAGCCAAGCACTGGGCTGAGAGGAGGGAATACTCAGAATAGCAGGCCAACCCAAGAGAACCTCATGGAGGCTCATAGTGACAGCCTTCAATTCAATAGGAGGAGGGTTGGAGGAGGAGCAGGAAGAGAAGCAGGAAGAGGAGGAGAAGGAAGAGCAGGAGGAGGACCAGAAGGAGGAGCAGGGAGGAAGAGGGAGGAGAGGGAGGAAGGATTTTATGACCTAGGGAGGTCAAGGTCATCACAAGGAAATCCACAGAAACAACTAACCTGGACTCACAGCAGTTCACAGCATCTGAACTGACAGCTGGGAAGCATGCATTGGACTGACCTAGGCTCTCTACATATGTGTGACAGTTGTGTAGCTTGATCTACTTGTGGGACTCCTAGTGGTGGGAACAGGGCCTGTTCCTAAAGCTTTGGCTGACTTCCAGGAACCTGTTCCTAATGCTGAGTTGCCTTGCCCAGCCTTAATACAAGGGGAGGAGCTTAGTCCTACCTCAACTTGATATGCCATGCTTTGTTGATACTATGGGAGGCCTGTCCCTTTCTGAACAGAAAAAGAGGAGGAGTGGATTGGGGGGGGGGGATTTGGAGGAGAGGAGGGAGGGGAAACCGCAGTTGGGATGTAAAATAAGTGGATAAATTTAATTAATAATAAAAAAAGCTCCTCTTGTCTCCACTCCCAAGTGCTAGGATTACAGTCATGTACCAGCACTACCAGTGTTACATCGGCCTTCAATTACTGTTTCACCCTGTATTGTATTCAAGACCCATCTCTATTGGTGGATAAGTATACACCTGATTTCACTTTCTTTTCATTGCTATAAAATAACCCATCATATCAGCTATATGTTATTGAAGAATTCTCCTACTTAACTATTTCTCTGTTTTATCACCCCCCCCCAAAAAAAACAAAAACAAAAACAAACATGTTTTATGACAAAAACATCTGTGGTAAATATATTGTACATGTTTCCATGGCACATTCATGACGAAGTTTCCTAAAACTCTTTAAAAAAAAAAAAACAAGTATTTAAGTTTTACTTTTTAATACATAGACACTATCAAATGACTTCTTGTAGTGGGTATGTTACCAGCAGTGTGGGAGATGGCTGCCAATTCTCATCTTTGATGATACCCACACTATCAAAGTCAAGTGTCTTGAACTGAAGCTGCACATCTTATGACAATATGTTTATCATATACGCATCTCTGAACTATAGGGTCTTCATCTATTGGTCTGCTCATCTATTGGTTGATTAACTTTGCTATTGTCTTTGTAGAAGTGACTTTTGCATTCCACTTTGTTGAATAGACTACAGGATAGACTGCAAGTATCTTCTCTTAGGCAGTGACTGACTTTTAACCTGTGTCAACTTATCATTCGAAAGTAGATCATGATTTTGTTGTTGTTTTTAATTTAATTAGCATACACAGTATGAGTTTAGTCTATGGCATTTTAAACACAGTTTGTTCCTATGATTCTTTCTCTCATTCTCCTAACACAGGACCCTCCCTTCACATCCCTACACTCCTCATAGAATGCTTTCTGCTTTCAAGTCAACTTTACCATATTGCTCTCCCCAACCTTCCTTAGCACCTCTCATGATCTCCTGTCCAATTTCATAGACTATAACCATACTTGTCTCTTTATTTATACATACATATAACTACAAACTAAGATCTACATATTGGAAACAGCAATTTTTGTCTTTTGGAGTCTGGATTGTCTTAAAATGAAAACATTTTTGAAAATCAATACTAGTTCTATAAGTATTTGGCAGAATTGATCTGTGACACCATCTACTTCTAAGATTGCCTTTCAAGGAAACCCTTTATTACTGAGTGAATCTCAAAAACTAATCAAGTTCTGGAATGTACGCCAATACAAAGTAAGTGAAAATTCAGTATAATAGATGAAATAGGACATACACAAAGAGGGTTGTGTGTGAAGCTTGAGGACAGAGTACTTGTGTGCTATCAACGCCATGGTTTCAAATCCCTAGCACCACCACCCTCACAAGGATATAGGTAAAGGATAGATACTGTGTAATTTCAATATATATTGTGTCTAGGACGAACTGATTCACCTAGACAGAAACTAGCACAGTAGCTGCCAGGGACCTAGAAAAAGAAAGATAACTGAATAAATAACTGTTTAAAGAATAAGAAAAACAAGAATGTTTTTTAGAAGTTGATGATGAAGATGGCTTACAGTACTATGAATGTGCTTAATGTCACTTCACTTTGCAATTCAACTGGTTAAAACAGGATCTATGGCTATACATATATATATATATATATATATATGCACATATGTAGAAATATGCATATAACCATATATATAAATGACTTTAGAAATAAAAAGTAAGAGGAGCCCATGAGTGAAGTTGGTGGCAAACAAAGGCACAAAAACAAACAAACAAACAAAAAAGGGTGGCTATCAGTCATGGAACAAAAAACTTTGCTTTGCAAGCCCTGGAATTCAGGAGTATATATTAATTTTATTTAAAATCAAAAGTTGATAATGAAGAAAGAAGATTCCATTTGCAAATGCAGTCAATTCTTTTTTAGCTCAGAATCTGGAGGAGAGAAGATAGTAGATTCTCCTTTCTACAGTGCTCCTGTGCTTCTCTCCATTAACTGATTTATTTTTACACAAGTGTTTGGCTGTGTGACTTCCTCAATGGCTACTAGTCTAGAGCATAGGACCCAATGCTAAGCTTTAGCATCCTCTGCCAATGGAGTAGAGAGCAAAAGATTCATTCCCCTTGGTTTAGCAGGAGAATGTGGCAGTTCTATGACTTTTCTTAATTTCTACACAATCTTTGGTGCTGAGAATCCTGACATTTAATCTCTTTAGTCATTCACTGGTAAAATAAAATAAAACAAATCACAATCTATAATAGTAATCAAGCACATCATCTTGAATGCTGACATTTCCATTCCTAGTCCAGCTTCCACAATGTCACAATCAGCCAACAAGCCCTAGAAGGAAGCTTTCAAAGTCTTGCAACTCATCTTCATCTAAATTACAACCTAGATGCCTACTTAATGCCAGCTGCATTTAAAACTAGCCCTGCTAATGATCTTTGTGGGTACCAAATGGGAATAACCAAAAGATCTTGACAGTTTCCTTGGCAAAGACTTCAACAGAAACTATTACCAATCCTCTGGGTGTTTGAGAGGCCAAAGCTCGACCAGATTCTAAAGACTGTGGAAATCTATTTAAATCAGTGGTTCTCAACCTTCCCAATGCAGCAACCTTTACTACAGTTCCTCATGTTGTGGCGACTCCCAACCATAAAATTATTTCCATTGCTACTTCATAACTGTAACTGTGCTACTGTTATGAATCATAATGCAAATATCTGTGTTTTCTGATGGTCCTAGGCAACCCTACCAAAGGAGTCCCAACACATAAGCTGAGAGCCACTGATTTAAAGGTTTCTTTAGGATCAAGAAAGAATCAAAAAGATGAAGAGTGGTCAGTGAGCCAGCGACAGAAGCAAGCAGATGTCAACAAATGAAGATTTGTTTAGAGGATGCTGCTATTGCTGTTGGTGAGTATCTAAGGAAACAGCGATAAAGGGGAGTTTGAGATAAGAATGAAAGGAATTCTCTCTGCAATGTTCATGGACTCTTAGGAAGCAAAGCCCAAGCTAAATATGTAAAGAAAATCAAGTGCTTGACTCTTAGGAAGCAAAGCCCAAGCTAAATATGTAAAGAAAATCAAGTGCTTTTTCACTTACTTAATTGGTAGTTGAATACAGTGATACTTTCTGATTTCAATAATGTTTTCATTTAGATTGAATTTAATAAGAAAAGAGAAAGGTCATAAGAATTGGGTCCTAGAACTGTTAAAATGTCCCAAGGAGGTGTTCTGTAACTTATATTTGGAGCAATCTTGGCTCACATTGTGAACCAAATGGACAATAAAACCTAAATTGGAGAGTTCTAGAAATGTAATAATTCCATTGTCAGCTTATAGAGTCTGCTGAATACCACACTGTATGTGCTATCTCCAGAGGAAAGAAACAATGATGTATTCAGTCTACAAACAGAGGAATCCACAACCAACTAGACCCAGGTCAGTGTAAACTACATCTTTTCCTTTAAATTTTTAAGCAGTTTAACTTGAGTTAGACAACTTATTCTTACTGAAGAGAACTTGTAGTTATATGGTACTTAAAATTTAGTATTTCCTATGAAACTCATAAATGTAACCTGATGACATTAAGTTTTCCATAGAATATGTTTTCTGTAATTCATCCAAATCAGATGGTATTGAGAAAGAAGGCACTTCTAAAAATGTCTTGCAAGTACACTGTGCACAGTTCTGTTTGCAACCACTTGAAGTTTTTCCCCCTTCTCATGATTTCCACACAGCCACTTTGAAGTTAGGATTTGTGATTGAATTAAACCCATTAAGAATTATTAACCACAAAGCCCCCATCTTCAGTACTCGTGAACAGAACAGAGACACTCAGGGACTTAGCCAATCTGAAAACCAAATGGGTTTTTCCTCACTTTTATAGGAGATGAGAGGTCAGGATTCCGAGTTTGGTAGCCAAAACTGATGGAAAAATTATATGCCCTTTTGAAACAGATAATAAGGAAAGAAGGAGAAAGAGGCAGAGAAAGATTAAAATCCCAACATTGGCAGCTCTTGAAAAGCCAAATATAGTTCATTTAAAAGAACACACTACTGTATATCCTCAAACTTTCTAGCACATGGCAATGAAATGTACAAGTTCATCTTATTTTCACAGAAGTTATCCCAAAAAGGAAAAGCTTACTATATTAGCTAATCCTCTCATTTATATCTTGTCAATAATAAATTTAGGGTGACCTTATTCTCAATTATTTCATTTGTAAATGTGAGTGTAGAAGACAGTTTGGCCTAACAGAAGCATATTACTAGACATGATAGAAGTTTAACTTCAAACACATTTTCTTTATAAATATTGAGGGCCTCTAGGGAGGCTTTGTGACACTTACATATATTCATTCAAAGATATAGATGAAAGGAACACGAAAGAGTGGGTGTGAGTTGGGCATGAAACCTGTGACTGTGAAATGAATTACATTAAAAGAGCTGTAATAAAGAAGGATTGTTGACATCCAAAAAGGAAAAGGTTCAATCTGCAACCATGTCTGTCCTTAGGTGCATGGATGGCATTCATGTGGTAGTCAGGAACAGTAAGCCACAGAGTGCAGGTGCTTTTAATTTAGGAAGATTTGTTTCTTTAGTATAGTATCGTATCCACAGCTGACTTCAGTCAACAACTATAATTAGACTTTGCTTTCTTTTAGTGTAATAAAGTACTAGTACTAAGCTAACCCACTTTCCATATTCAAAATTATCTGTAAAGTGATCTTAGGTATAAAAGTAAAAATGTAGCTTTCGATTTCAGCAGTTACAACAATGAGATGACAAGGTATTTCAATTTAGTATTTAAAATATTATTAATGGGACAATCTATCTCTTTTTTCAGATGACTTTATGACCACAGCCTGATTTAAACTGTTCGAAAGGATGAACAATGTCACAGAATTCATCCTCCTGGGCTTGACTCAAGACCCAGATTTGCAGAAACTCTTATTTATTGTGTGCTTAATAATCTATTTGATCACACTGGCAGGTAACATGCTCATCTCAATCACCATCTTCATCAGCCCAGTCCTTGCTACTACCCCCATGTACTTTTTTCTGTCCTACTTGTCCATCATAGATGGTTTCTACTCTTCTTCCATAGCACCCAAAATGATCTATGACTTGATCTCTGAGCAGAGGAGCATATCCTTCAATGGCTGCATGACTCAGCTTTTTGCTGAACACTTTTTTGCTGCTGATGAAATCATCTTGCTGATTGCTATGGCCTATGATCGCTACGTAGCCATCTGCAAGCCTTTGTACTACATGACCATCATGAGCAAACATGTCTGTATATTCTTAGTGATGGCTGCTGTAATCTTGGGATTCATCCATGGAGGAATACAGACTTTATTTATGGCCCAGTTACCATTCTGTGGCCCCAATACCATCAACCACTTTATGTGTGATTTAATACCACTCCTGGAGTTGGCTTGCACTGACACTCACACTCTGGGGCCGCTGATTGCTGCAAACAGTGGGTCACTGTGTTTACTTACTTTCTGTATGCTGGTTGCTTCCTATATAGTCATCCTTCACTCCCTGAGGAATCATAGTTCAGAAGGGCGTCGCAAAGCCCTGTCTACCTGTGCATCTCATGTCACTGTTGTTGTCTTATTCTTTGTACCTTGTTCATACCTGTACCTAAGGCCCATGACCTCCTTACCCACGGACAAAGCTGTGACTGTGTTTTGCACTCTGGTGACACCTATGTTGAACCCTTTAATCTATACCCTCAGAAATGAGGAGGTCAAAAAGGTTATGAAGAAGCTCTGGGGTCAAATGTGGAAAGCTGGTGATGCATAAACCTGGTGATTTGTATTTTTAAAAACAATGTTTAGTGCTGTTTCATGAACATTTGTTCTCCTTAAAGGAATAAAATTTAGGTTAATCAATTTTCTTCTGCTTCAATGTTTAATTGGCATAATCACTACATTTATTGGTGATGTAGTCTCCTAATACAATAGACAAAGTCTGTGTTCAAATCAGGGTAGCAGGTTTTCCACCCCCATTAAAATTTATCATCCATTTACATTGAGACTCTTTAACTCCTCTGTCCTTCTTCATAAAATACATAACAAACTGTTGTGAGCACGGTCACTCACTCTGCTGAGAACTCACTGTTCCCTCATAAGTGTATTTTGATACCCATTTTCTAATTTCTCCTTATTCTTCCTCTTTTCCAACCTGCCTAGCCTCTGTGACTATTGTGTTCTCAACTTCAGTGAGATCAAACACTTTGCCTTCCACATATGAGTGAGAATATGCAATGTTTGGCTTCTTATGTTTGCCTAACTCCCTTTACACCCTGTCCCCCTGCCTACCCTTATTGCCACAGATGCTAGGATTCCATTTATTTTATGGTTGAATAATATTCCAATGTGCATATGAACTGTATTTCTTAATTCATTTTTCAACTGGTAGATATGTCAGCTTATATTAGAAGTATGTATAAGTAGACTGGACTTGCACATTAAGACAAGTAGGAACAGTGCAAAGAGGCTACAATAAATCTAGGTATTCCCACACTCTATTTCTTTAAGACATGCTCTATTTCTTTAAGATAAAAAAAAAAAAGTAAATACAATTTAAATTCAACTTGAACATTCATCACTTACCAGTGCAGTCATAAAATACAACTTTTACTATTTTTGTTAGGCAGAAACCTATGAGGGCAAAGTGTCAAGGTTCGAACAATTATTTTATTTAATATGATAATATCAAATATCATGCAGTATATTTTATCATATTCATCATACACTCTACTCAGATCTTCCTCCACCTCTTGATGCCCCCAGTTTCATGTTCTTATTTTTGATAGCACTCTGAGTCAAATTTGTGCTGCCCATACATACATACATACATACATACAAATACACATACCTATACCCACATGAATACATATGTATATATGTATGTTGTCATGAATGTGGGGACATTCACTGGGGAATGGTTGACCTACCAGGGACCACACCCTTAAAGAAGACTGTCCTCCCCTTCCCCTGAAGCCACCAACTCTCTATAGCACCTCAGTTAGGGGTTTGGGCTTGTGGACCCTTCTCCCTCCATGATTGATTGTTGACTGGTGTGAAATAGATCAGCGCTAACACTGTTGATGTTTTCATGATCACAGTTAAAATGAGGGAGGAAAAGTAGTAGTATTGATCAAATACATTTTCTGTTTTCCTAAGTTTAAGAGGTTTGAAATTGTCCTGCTAAAGCAACAGAAAACTTGGTACTCAATTACATGGAGACTACATTTTCACAGAATGGTCACAAAGCTAGTGTCTTACAGTTGTCCTGAATGTCTGAACAGTCTTTGAAATTGCCTTTTAACTTATTATTCATTTATTATTCCTCTTTATTTACTTTTACGTGTGTAGATGTTTTTCCACATGTATGGCTGGTCATCACGCATGCTTTCAGAGGCCAGGAGCAGGCATTGGATCCCATTGGACTGGAGTTATAGATGGTTTTGAGCCACCATGCAGGCGCAAGAAATTGAACCCAGGTCCTCCAGAAAAAGCAACCAGTGACAGCCACTGAGCCATCTCTCCAGCCTGAAATTCATTTTTTGAATCTCTTGAGCTTACTTTTCAGCATATTTCGTAGGTAGGCTTGCTGTCACATCAGATGTGGCTAAAAATGCTGAGTCTTAAAAGAACTGGGTGGTTGGGAAAGACCTGTCAGTAATTCACCGCCTCTACAAGAGTGATTATTCCTCAAGTAAAAGAACTTCTCTTTGAAAGCAGCTGTTTCTTCCCCACCTGTATCATTTTGTACATAAACGGAGCTGCTTATGGCAGAGGGAGAGTTGATTTCCTCCACTAAACAACAGGAATAACAACACTTAACAAAAGTGTGTATTCACGCTCATATGCATTCAAAATCCAAGCTCTATTTGTGGGACAAGGATTCAATACATGGGCAAAACACTGTTTTAAGTAGTTTTCCAGGGCATAAGGGTGTTCTACAAAAAAAGTTTCAAATGTGGCTATTCTCTTTTCATTCCTTGGTGTGCTTTCCACAAAACTAAAAACTGAAGTTTGACTCTATTTCAGCTCTTTATTGTTTCATTTCCCTGTCTAACACAAGCCAAGCTCCAATTGCCATCAGCTGCTCTTCCTCTCACGTCCTCTGTCCTTTTCCTGGGCATGGCCTAAGGATAAGGGCTCATTTGGGGGCCAGGAAGCAGCATCAGAAAGGTTTATATGCCTAGGATGCTTTGTTAATCTGAACAATGAATAATTTATCCCCTGGGTGTAGTTACCACCTTTTAGGCTAGCAGAGGCTTAGCAAACTTTTTGGCTGTGTCTGATGTTATTTAAGAAGCAGTAATTGAAGAGTTGAGAGCTAAAATAAAAGTGGTTGAAGAGCAAAAAAGTCATGGAGGTGATGTGTGGAGAGAGCAGTAGAGAGGCTAATTAATATCTTCAGACAGGAAGTGTCATGCGTGTATATGTACGTCATTGTGTGGAGACACGGGAAATTCTTGGCACAGGGAATAGACTTGTGACAGAATATCTTGGATTTTTTAAAGATTTATTCTTTATTTTACATGTATGTGTTAGTGCCTGAATGTACACATGTGTACCATGTATATGCCTGGTGCCTAAAGAGGCCAGAAGAGGGCTTTGGATCCCCCTGGAACTGGAGTTACAGGCAGCTGTGAGTTGCCATGTGGGTGCTGGAAACTGAACCCAGGTCCTCTTGCAAGAGCGGTAAGTGTTTCTAACTTCTGAGCCATCTCTCCAGCACTAAAATGCACTGTTTTGAGAGAGAAGACAATCATCATTTTCTGATCATCAATAGGCACCATTCTTATGAGTACCGGGTCTCTTTAATTTTATTTTTTCATTTATAATAATCATATATGAATATGTTCACATATGAAAAAATCTTGTAGGTGTCTTGAATAAAGAAAATACTATGATGAATTTGATAGATTGATTAATATACACAAATATAAACCACAGAAAAATATTGATGTTCAATGATTTCATTTCACATTAATATTATAGCACAAACACATATATACATATACACATAGGTGTGTACATATATGTATATATATTATACACATACAATACATGCACACACACATATATTACACACACACACACACACACACACTGTTACTCCATTCATTTGTTTATTTCTGATTTTGGGTTTTTTTGTTTTTCTGGGGTTTTTGTTGTTGTGGTTTTGTTTTTTTTTTGTTTTTTTTTTTTTGTTTTTTTGGTCTTTCAAGACAGGGTCTCCCCTAGAACTCACTCTGTAGACCAGGATGGCCTTGAACTCAGAAATCCACCTGCTTCTGCCTCCTGAGTACTGGGACTAAAGGTGTGCACCACCACTGCCCAGTTTGTTTCTGTTTTTTATTTCACCAAAGTTTGGCTATGTAACCCAGGCTGCTCTCAAACTCAAGATCCTCTTATCTCTACCTCTAAGTGCAGGTATTACAGTCATGCACCATCACAACCAATTATTGTTAGGGACAAGGATAGAATCTCTAGTTAGTGGAAAAATACAGACCCCCATAAGACAGGGAACTAGATCATCTTACAGTCAGGTTGCCTAGCAACAGGACATTGAGGCAGAGCCCTTGACACTTTCACCCTGTAAACATCCTATGCAAATATCCTGTTAGCTTGCCCCACCTTATGCAGATGACAGCTTCTTGCTCCCCCCACCCTGCAGAAACTATATAAACCCTCTTGGAGAAAAATAAAGTTGCACCTTGATCAGAATCCAGACTTGGTGTGTTTCCTTGTATCTCCTGTCCCTATCATTCCGTCCTTAGGGTGGTCGAGAACCCGTTGAAGCCCTGCAGGCGGGGCAAATTATACCTGTCTTCAACCTATTTTTTCACTCTGTATTGCTTTCCAGACCATTCTCTGTTGGTGGATGTAGACCTGATTTAATTTTCTTTTAATCACTATAAAATAATGTATTATATCTACTGTATGTTATTGAAACATTCCCCTTCTTGATTCTTTCTGTCTTGTTACCAAAAAAAATCTATTTTTTTTAGATTTGTTTATTATGTATGCTGTGTTCTGCCAGCATGGATACCTACACGCCAGAAGAAGGCACCAGATCCCATTACAAGTGGTTGTCAGCCACCATGTGGCTGCTGGAAATTGAGCTCAGGACCTCTGGAAAAGCAGCTAGCGCTCTTAACCTCTGAGCCATCTCTCCAGCCCCCCTCCCAAAATCTATTATTTATTACTAAAAAAAAAAAAGACAGTTCTGTGGTAAATACACTTGTACACTTGTACGTGATTCTGCACACACATACGTGAGGAATTTTCTTTAAAAAAAAAAATACCTATAAGTGAATCAAACAGCATAACTTCTGTATTTACTTCCCACACTGACTACGTCACTAACAGAGGGTTTGGTAGCTGCCAGTCCTCATCACTGGCAGCACTGACATTGTCACGTGTTCTAGTCTTACCCTGAGGTTGGGCATCTTTGACAATATATATGTAAACTATAAGTTCTTCTTCACATATTTGACTGATTACCTGTTGGTTCACCTCAGTTTGTAAAATTATTGTTTGTATTAAATACCATAGTCTGTTTTGGTGTGTTCTCATCACTAAAAATTATTTTATATATTAAAGAGCCACACTTATTAATCCATTTTTATCCCATTTCAGAAAGTTCTCTCTAGCCTAGACCCTGAAAGTATTCTCAGACATCATCTTCTGATAATCTTCCAACAGTAATTCTCAAGATTAGTGTGTTTTAATCTGGAATTTATTTTTATGGTCATACGAAATGAGAATCTAGTTTTAGTTTTACCTCCCCCAATGGCTCCACATTCTCTTACAGAGCTAAATCTAAATTTCCAGTTATGTACAATTTTACATGAACTCACATGGAACACAAAGCCCTACTTCTAACTTATTAATTTATAACAAAATTAACAATTTATAACCATTATACATGAAAATATTTGATATTGTATCATATATTATTGAGTAATATATATTTCATATCATATAATTAATATCAAAATGTGAAAAGGTAACAGATAACAAGTATTTTGCCTTAAAACTGTTCAACCACCAGTTTATTAGATATACAAGTTGGAGGGTAAAGCAATGACTGTTCTATAACTTTCTGCATTTATTCATTCTGATAGCCAAATTTTTAATAATTTTCCTGATAATGGAGAAATTCCTTATTAATTTATAACTTTTTTTCTTCTACTATGGGACTGGGGGTTAGTGGGAGAGTGCTTACCTAGCATATACACCAAAAGAGAAAAGTCTACATGTTACAACATACTGAACCACAGATTGTAGGATAAATTTATTACAACGTATGGAACCTACACACTCTTAAAGAGTGGAAATTTGCAAAGAAAATATTCAAACTTTGTAAAACAAGAAAATGTTGGAATAAATATGGGTATGCCTTTTAAATTCCAAGATACAGGTGCTGTGGAATAATCCTTCTGTATACTGTGAATATGTATTACTCTCATTGGTTAATAAAAAGCTGACAGGCAGGTAGTATAGGCAGGAAAACCAAATTAAGAATTCTGGGAAGAAGAATGGCAGAGTCAGAAGAATCACCAGGAAACATAGACTGACCAAGACTTGCTGGAGGACAGGTAAATTCACAAGCCACATGGAAATACACAGATTAATAGAAATGAGTTAATCTAAGTTGTAAGAGCTAGTTAGTAATAAGCCTGAGCTATTGGCTGAGCATTTACAATTAAGTTTCTGTGTTGGTTATTTGGGAAGCAGCTGTGGCACAGGAAAGCTCTGCCAACACAGAGAGCATGAAGAGATGGAGCAGAGGTTCAGAGCTTGTACTGCTCTTGCTTAGGACTGACCCAGTTCCCAGCACCTGTGTCACACAGCTCACAGCTACCTATAGCCACAGAGAGATCCAACACCTCCAGCCTTGGTAGGCAGCTGCACTCACATGCACTCATATGCATACATACATAATTCAAAAGTAAAATATTAAATCTTTTCCAGTAAAATATTCCAGAGCACAATAATTCCTTGAAATGTATAGTAAGAATAGTTATAGGTCACAAACCAAAACAAAAGTTCCTCAGTTATGAAACAGACTGGTGGGGAGAGGAATAGGAATCAGAGGGAGACAAGAAAGGGTGGGATGAGAGCCATCAGAATACATTATAAAGATGTAAGAAATTGTCAAAGAACCTAATGTAATCAATATAAATAAATAAACAAACAAACCAATGGAAATGCCACTCTCTATATCTCACCAAGGAAAAATTACTCTGCTCTAAAGGCAGGATATATTTCAAACCAGTGAAGGTAAGACAGCAATCTATTTATGAGATTGGACTGAGGTAGACATAATATCAAACATGTTAATAGTTTCTCACATGTGGAAAACTGTTAAAAACATGATTTAGATTATCTAGTTTAATTGTCAAACATCAAATATGTTAGGAGTTTCCTGTTTGGAACTGCATTAAAAGCTTTATCTAGATCACCTAGTAAAATAACACTTGAAACATAAATTGTCTTCATAGTTCCCCAAGTTTATTGAGATATACAGTTAAAACCTTTAAAAAGTAGGAAATCCTATCATTCACTGCAGCACAAGTAGACATGGAAGAGGTAATGTTCAGTGGAACAAACCAGACACATCCGGGTTAAGTACAACACAGTCTCACATGCAAAACCAAAAATATCCTTACCCCTACTCTAAAGACAGGCATCAAGGGTTTATAGGCTTTTTGTTGATTATTCAAGGTCATGACATCAATAAGCACAGGAACTAAGACAGAGACTGTGGTCTGTCTCCAGAGCCCAGCTCTTGACCTGTCTGAGCTGCTGTGCAAGGCATGCTGCCAATGTCATAAAGGACGATGACACATACAATCTTGTATGCACACAAGTCTGTTTATATGTGACTAAGCAGGAAGAATTTTCAGACATGTCTTTCTTCCCTTTTCTGTAGCTCAATGAATTATCACACAGACTCAACTTGTCTGGCCATTTAAAGACAATGATAATGGTTTCCTGTGATTGGAAACTTCATTAAAAACTTTGTCTAGATCACTTATTGAAATAACACTTTGAAATATGAACTGCCTTCACATGTTTCCCCAGTTTATTGAGATATATAGTTAATATCTTTAAAAAGTAGAGAATCCTATCATAACGGGTTATAATTGGTCAAAAATAACTGAGTTTTGAAACTAGATAACTTTGATAAGTCAATTGATCACATCAGACAACATAGTTTCCTTATTTCTAAACCAGTAATAATGATAATTCAGGTCATATATATCTTGTGGAGCTAGTCAATAATAAAACTGCAATTTAAGTGAAAAGACTGTAAGCCTTAAAGCCTATGAAGATGGGAGGATGGATAACTGTAATAAGGTGTTGTTAGGTAACAAAAATAGCAAACTTTAGTTGTTTCACTTAGAGAAATATAATCTCTGCTATTATCTTCTATACAGCTCAAGGACTTAGAATTTCTGAGTGTGTGAAAAGCTTTCTCATGGCATTTTTCACCTCTTCATTTCTCAGAGTATAAATGAGTGGATTCAACATAGGTGTCAGAATACCATAAAATACTGCCATGCTTTTGTCTATAGGTAAAGTAGTTGATGGACGCATATAAATAAATATACAGGGCACAAAGAACAGAGCCACAACAGTGAAGTGGGCCCCACAGGTAGACAGCGCTTTCCGTCTCCCCTCTGCACTGTGGGACCTCAAGGAGCACAGGATGACCACATAGGAGGCAGCCAGCATGAGGAAGTTCAGCAGGCAGATCACACCACTGTTGGCCACCACCAGCAGGCCAATGACATAGGTGTTGGTGCAGGCCAGCTCCAGTAGAGGGTATAAGTCACACACAAAGTGATCGATTACATTGGGTCCACAGAAGGGCAACTGAAGGACCAGAAAGAGCTGAACCGATGAATGCAGGAAGCCACCCAGCCAAGCCACTGCCACCAGCACAACACAGAGGTGCCTGGTCATGGTGGTGGTATAGTACAGGGGCTTGCAGATGGCTACATAGCGGTCATAGGCCATCACTGTGAGCAGAATGACCTCAACACCTCCCAGGAAATGAGCTCCAAAGAGCTGGGCCAAGCATCCCTCATAAGATAGCATTGTCCCCTCATACAGGGAATCAGCAATAAGTTTAGGGGCCAAAGAAGAGGAATAGCAGGTGTCAATAAAGGATAGATTGGAAAGGAAAAAGTACATGGGGGAAGTCAGGCTGGAGCTGAAGGCAATAGTGACCACGATGAGCATGTTGCCACAAACTGTGACTGCGTAGATCATCAAGAAGACCACAAAGAGAGTCCTCTGAACCTCTGGCCTCTGGGAGAGTCCCAACATAAAAAACTCTGTAATATTGTGTGGTATTTCCATAGACTCCAGGGGTACTGAGGGTGCAGGTACAGTGTCGCCTATAAAGTGAAAAGAAGCATATGTAAGATAATTAACTCCAGGGCTTGGGAATGTTACAAGGTTTCTTTTGAATACTCCACTCTCGCTTCTTTCCAAAAATCTTGTACTAATTTATTCTGTTATCCATTAAATGTTAGCATATGCCCTTTGCTTCACACTGGACACTAGTTATTAGCTGCAAACAATGATTCATTGTCTCAGCTGCTTTGGTTACAGCTATGATTGAACCTTTAACAGCCAGTGATTTTCTAATTCCAAGTGAGAGGCTCATCTGACTATTTTCATGGTCAATACGATGGCATTTGAGGAAGTATTTAAGTTCTCCTACAATCTCTGCTTGTCTAGTCACCCCATTTCAAATGAAAGCATTCCACTTAGACTAGTCAAAGGTGCTTGGTTTCCTGTGTGTCACTTTATCTGATGGCAACACTAGCTGATATTGGAGGAGGAACAGGAGAACAGGTTGTGGTTGGAGATTTGCATGTGCTCCTTTTCTCTTCTGTTCACTCACTCCTGTGCTTCCTGTACCCCAGGCTGTGGACAGCATCATGTCTAGGAAGTCAACCTAACTTACCATCCCCCACTTGACATGTTTTACATTCTTCTGAGTTTTGCTTGCCTTTGCCTTACTAAAATCCACCTAGTTAAGTCTGCTATTCCCTCTACTGACTACCACAAGGCAGAGAAGGCAAAAATAAAAATAACTTTTTTTATTTGCAATAAAGACTATGTGCTAATCAGAAAGCGTCTTTCTTCACTGTCTGTGCTTTATTGCAAGGGGGTAAATATAGTTTCTATAAGGGGCAGGTCTGATGGGGACCCTTTAGGGCAAAAGCACAGACAGCAGAGGCAGATCAAACATGGGCATGAGCTTAGCCCTCCCCTAAGCACTTTCCAAATTGTTACGTCTATCAACTTATTTGCCCCTCACACCATCCCCACAGAGTAAGTTCTCACCTTGTTCAAGAAGAAAATGAGACACCGAATTCAACAACTGTGGAGTGGTATTGATCATGTTCGTTACACTCTGTCTCCCCTATCTTTTTAATTTGTTTTGTTTTTTTTTTGAGAAATACAAATAGTAAATTAGTGGCAGAGCTGAGACTTGCCCCCAGGTAGTCTTGCCACAGTGTCTGTGGGCTGGACTATATATTATTGATTAATATTTCTATATTTGGACCCTGCCATTGGTAATTATTCTCAATGGATAATGGGCAATTTCTCAAAGCTTCAGTGTTTTTATCTATAAAATAAAAGCAAGCATGCTTGCTTGCAATTATTGTGTATCAATGTTCAAAACTCGGCTAACATTTTAAAATGAAAGAGTTCTGGACAGCCTAATGTTGCAGAAAGAACATGAAAGCAGTACATGTTGTGTGTTCATAAGAACCTGGAAGTGATCGATATTCAATAAAAATTATCTGTCACTGTCACTATCATCAATATAAGGGCAATTCTTCATGTGTTTTAAGGAACCAAGATACACAGAGGACTGGCATTTCAAAGTTATACACATGAAATATGAAAAGTGACCTAAACTTTATTCTCAAACAGAAAGAAAAAGAGTACAGAAAATAGATCACTCTGAATATTATAAAATATAGCTAGATAGTAAATTAATATGCACCAAAATAAAAATGGTATGTTGATTTGTCTATGATTCATATTTGTGACTGTAGAAAAAAGTACTCTTTAAAAACAAGTACAAAAATTCTCCTATTTGGATTACCCACACAATTATTCTATGTAACGTAGCGAAACATCTACTAAAATTACCACAGTGTATTTTTATTCTGGATATTTTTATCTTTTGTTTTAAAAATAAATTATCAAACCAGGCTTAGAGACACATGCCTTCAACTATGGTACTGGAGATGTTCAGACAGGAGATTGTTATGAGTTCAAGGCCAGCCTGAGCTACACAACAAAATCCTGTCTCTAAATAAATAAAATTTAAATTATAATAAAAATAGAATTTATAAAAATTACATTGATGGGATCCGTGCACACCACAGAAGCTCCACAATTTTCCCACATCCCAACATCATGGACTGATAAACTCGGAAAAGCTCATAAAAAGTCATCAAAGCTAGCCCAGACATATGATCTCAAATTTACAGTTTCATATTTCTTCTAATCTTAGATGAGAGTTAAACTAATTTTTTGCATTGACGCAAAGCACGTTATAGTTGTTATCAAGTAAAGAAATTTGTCTGAGCTGAAAACTTTCTGCTATTAGTGAAGTAAATGTAAAGTCCAAACAGGATCAGTCATTCATTTACAAATAGTAGGAATTCATTCATCACCACTTCCCTTGCTGAAGAACATGACTTTCAAAAATCACATCTTCTTGGTGGCTTTGAGACTCAGGAGAGCAGCTGTTTCAAAGTTGTGTAGGAGATTTGAGGCAGAAGCATGACCGGATCGTAGGTCCTTCCTTACGCCAGCTGTGTCCTGTCCATATAACCATAACCCTCAACTTTCTGCTTCATCTGGCTTTAGCAAGTCAGACTAGCACTGCTGCTAATGGCCAGCGAGAACAGGAACAGCTTCACAGAAGGGTTAAGTGGCTTGGTCGCTCTGCTTAATGCAATGAGTTTTCATCTACACAGTCTCAGAGAAAACCCTTCCCCTTCCACTGAAGAGGGTTATTTATAAGGTGGGAATATGACAGAGTGTTAGCCCCACATGTTCTCTGCCTCTCTGAGGACGACCACCCCACCCCCACAGGATCAACTGCGGGAGCAGTACTAGAAGCAGCTTCGGGTCACAAGTTTTGACAATGTGGAGGCCATCATTTAATTAATCCCTGTGAATACAGTTTGGTCTCCTAAGGAAGAAACTTCTGTCCTACCTCTTAAGATGCCCAGCATCCTTCTAGTGTCTAGAGAGAGAGAGTCCACAAATTGCTATGAAGGAAAAAAAGTTAGGATATTGCAGAAACTGATACTGGCGGTCAACATTTTTAGGGATCACCGACAGAGAAGGAACAAAATCAACTCCATTTGTTAAGCATCCTGTTCTAGGCACAGGAACAAGGCCCCTCTCAGGCATCATCTCTTTCATGGGCATCCTACAAAGCTAAGAGACAAAAGTCATTGTCCATTATCTACATCTCTACTGTAAGTTATGCTAAAAGACCAAGGGAGGTAAAGTCAAAACAACTTGAACTTGAATTATACCTCCACCACTTCCATCCTCCAGTAAGTAACCCAGGTATCTATCAAAATTCTGGATGACATTTGCATATTATGGATACAGTAATTAAATAAATGAGCTAATAGGCACATATAACATGAGAATATCTGATAATCCTAGGGCTGAGCCCAAATAAGCAGATATCAAAGACTACATGCCATATTTTTGCTTATCTTAAAATTTTTAAATGGGTAAAACTAGGAATTTATGCTTTGGTGATAAATATATAAAAACAAAAAGAAAAAGAATTTTGTCATAGTGTCCTATTAGTAGTGTTGAGTTGTAGAGACAATAAAGAGGTAGATGTTGAAGTGACTAAGTCTACTACTTCTTAACCTCATTTGTGAATTTCTTGGCATTTCAATTTAATATTCCAACATTTTTTACTGTGTCCTGGATTTAATTGATAAATAGCAATTGTATGTGTGCTTATGGAATGAAATGTGGTATTTGGGTATGCATATACAGATGCTTCTTCAATTACTGTTCAATTCTATCTCAAGAAATCAATAATAAATTGGAAGAATCATATCAAAATGTACTTAACACACTTAATCTACTGAGCATCATGACTTAGCCTAGAATACCTCATATACTATCAGAACACTTATATTATCCCATGATTGGGCAAGCTTTCTAACAAGAACACTATTTTATAAACAGATGCATAAAACCTTACATGAACAAACAGGCATTTTGTAGACATGATAGAATGTGAAAACACAAAACACAGTCTCCAGATACACTGGCAAGACTCAGCACTATAGAAAATTGGCTGTTTACCTTCATGCATCCATGTTCACCGGGGATATCAGTCTGTAGTTTTTGTTGTTGTTGTTGTTGTTGTTGTTGTTGTTGTTGTTTTCATGGGGATTAGAGTAATACTGAAATGAGTCCAGGAGTGAACCTTCTTTCTTTTTTCCTTTCTTCCTTCCTTCCTTCCTTCCTTTCTTTCTTTCTTTCTTTTCTTTCTTCCTTTCTCTCTTTCCTTCTTTCTTTCAGATTTTACAAAGATTTATTGTAGTTCTTCTTTGAAAGCCTGATCAAATTCTGTTGCAAACCCTTCTTCAGAAGGCTTTTTATTACTCAGATTTTGCCAGAACAACATAATTCCTTACTACATTCTAAATCTTGTCCTTATGCCCACAGATAAGTGTAGCTACACCCCTCATCAAAGAAACCTCTCTTCACAGTAAATGGAGACCATCGAAGAAAACTACTGGACATGATGCAGAGATCAACAAACAGTGGGGATCCCAGGCCCAACAGATACATACACATCACAGGTCCTGAATTTGTGAACACGAAATACTGCAGAAGAGGGAGTGGAAAGATTTCAAGAACCAGAATACCAGGAAATCTGCTGTGTAACAGTCTTTCCTAGAAATGGCGTTATAAATAAGACCAGAACAATGGCAATATTAGTGGAGATGTAGAAGGAGGAAAATTTTTCGTGGGGTCCTACCCTAGACAAAGAACTACAGGAAACTAATGACTGCTGGGAGAAGAAGGATTAGCCTCTCCCAGGCATGAACCACCTTATTGTTGTCCAGTGCAGAGTGGTCAGCCCTGAAATTACATATACACAAACAGCCAAAATGGACTCAGTAGGTTGAATATATTTGTATTTGTATTTATGTTTATATTTACATGTATTTGTGCATATATATACATACATGCCCATATTTTCACCTGAGAGTTGATATTTTTTTCAAAGAAAAAGAGGCTATTAACTTTGGAGTAAATGGACCCATTGGTCAGTATATGAACTAGTCTGTAGCAAGAGGTAGGTTCTACTCATGCTTTTTCTGAAGGTATTCAAAGAACATTTCCAGGTTTAGGGCTACTTTTGAATTCAGATCAAGTGATACCAGAGGAGGAAACATTAGAAATTCCCAATTATGATATATCTCTCCAGTCTGCCCACTATCGTTTTCCTTTCAGACTCCTCAAATAACTTATTGATGTATCTGTCAAGGAGGGATGGATTCTGTTTATTCAAATTTGGCTGGAACTAGAACTCTTTGGGATGGAATATATTTTGAAGTTGAGCTAACAGGATTTGACAATAGACTAGCTATTAAAAACAAAAGACAGAAAAGTCATAGGTGACTCCAAAAATTTAAACCCAGCAAAAATGAAAGTGAATACAAGACCAAGTGGCAAATCCATCCTGGAAAGGGCTGGGAATGAAGCTGCATTCCCTTAAATAACGTAGGACCTGAGTGGGCAACTTCTGTGTCTCGTTCATATTTTTACAGCAGAAAACGTTATGTTGTAAGCAGTGAGGAAGAAATACAATGAGTTTCATTGGAGTGAGGAGCAAGAATATAAACAAAGTAAGAGGAATGACAGACTAGAGGTGTCATCCCCGCCACTATAGCTGCCCAGGTGCATAAGCTCTAGGAATAGAGAAGTACTTTGAGTGGGAAAAGAACAGAACATGCAACAGAAAGTGTTTTCATTGTGGTTCAATTTAGTCTTGGGACTGAAATTACTGGATTCTAATGAGCAACCTGTTTGACTAAATTAAGTACTCAGCTCTCAGATGAAAATGAGTGTTTATGGTAAAGCAGAGCATTTTCACAAAACTGGTTTTATGAACAGTGAAATCCATGTCCCTCACAAAACCAATATATCCACAATATGATGCCCTTAAAAGTAAATAAATATGTTCAATGCACAGCCTTAATTAATGCCATAAAATATATTTTTCCTACAGTAAGCACTTGCTTCTAGTCTTAGAGAAGAAAATATTTAAGTACTGGACATAAACAAGCTGACAGAAATTATTCCTCAGGTGTGTAAGGCTCCAGTGGCTTTTGAGTCTTTCACATAAAGACATAATTCTGTGTAAACCTTAAATCAGAAGAAAAGCTTCCAAATAAAGCAAGCACCATGGATATCATTTATCCTGATCTATGTTATGATGGAAAATGCTGCAACTATGAGAAACTTAGATAGTCCCTGAGAAATCAGGTGATCAGAACAATGGGAAAGCCCCTTTGCACTGGCATTTGTTGGAATGCAACATTGCTTTACTCTGCTGTGGCTGGGAATAGATAATGAAGAGAATCTGATGCTCCCATTTTAAACTACCTCAAAAAAACTAGCTGAATTTGTTTGCATAAACACACACACACACACACACACACACACACACACACACACACACATATATACTAAAATCCACATGAAACCATAAAAGACCCTAGAAGAAAGCTATAACAAACCTGAAAAAAGAACTACACTTGAAAAATTATAATCCCAGATCTTAAGATATAATATGCAGCCATAGTAATAAAAACAATATGATTCTGGCCCAAAAACAGATGTGTAGATAGATGGAACAAAACTGAAGCTCCAAACATGAGTATAGATAATTTCAACCATTTAATATTTGACAAAGATGCTGTGGTAGTTTAAATGTAATTGGCCCCAAAAAGCTCATAGGGAATGGCACTTATTAGGAGGCGTGGCTTTGTTGGAGTAGGTGTGGCCTTGTTGGAGAAAGTATGTCACTGTGGGGTGGGCTTTGAAGTCTCATATGCCCAAGCTATGCCCAGTGCTTCAGCCCAGTACCTGTTGCCGTCTGATCAAGATATAGACAGCACCATGTTTGCCTGCATGCCTTCATGTCCCACCATGATAATGGACTGAAACTCTGGAACAATAAGCTAGCCAACCCAATTAAATGTTTTCCTTATAAGAGTTATCATGGTCGTGGTGTCTCTTCACAGTAATAGAAACCTTAACTAAGACATAATTTGGTACCAGGGGCTTGGGTATTGCTGTGATAGACTGGACCATGTGTTTGTTTGTTTGTTTGTTTGTTTGTTTGTTTTTGGTGGGGTTTTTTGGAGTAATATGGACTTTGGTACTTTGGGTTAGGAAAGCAGTGATTGCTTTAAGCACTGCTTAATGGGGCACCCTAATAGGAGCATGGAAGACAGTGGTGCTGAGTGTGATTTGATGAACTGTGGGGGTCTACCTCAAGAGGTTTCAGAGGAGAAGAATTTTAATATGTTGCCTAGAGATAGTTCTTGTGATATTTTGATGAATGTGGCTGCTTTCGGCCCTTATCTAAAGAGTCTGGCTGGGCTAAAGTGAAGAGCTTTGGATTAATTCCATTGACAGAGGAAATCTCAAAACAGCCTAGTATAGTCTCTGTCGTGTGATTATTAATGGTAATGCTAATGAAGATTTATAATGAAAAGGAGCAAGAAAATGTAAAATTTAAGGTGAAAATGAATGGTGTTAAGTATTGTGTTTAAGGAGATAAACTAATTAAGAAATGGAATAAAGGGAGTAGTGACCTCAGGGCAAATCTCACCCACCTAAATTTCCAACTTGTGAAAAGGAACTAAAGAAAAGCTTAGAGCAAGGTGTGGTGGTGAACACCTTGAGTCCCAGCACTGGGAAGGCAGAGGCTGGCAGATCTCTGAGTTTGAGGCCAGCCTAGTCTACAGAGGAAGTTTCAGGACAGCCAAGCTTAGGTGGTTAAAGACAGAAAACTGGTGAAGTATGTAACTGAACAAGGGAGCCATGTCCCAGGCCCAGCAAGCAGAAGCACTTGGTAGCTTTGCCTATGTGGTTCTGGCTTTAGAGTTCAGGATAGAAGAAACAGGTTATGGAATTTGCTTCCGTGCCCAAGGAAAACTGCTGAGATCAGGCATGTGTCAGGGGTGTCCCTGAATGGAGGCCTAGAGAGGCCATTGGGTGAAGCTGTGAAGTTGAAGCCTGGATTGCCTTGGAGTCCCTAGAGTCATGGGATACCTGCCGAGGAAAGCTGCTAACAGAGAATGGAACCAGCCCAAGAGAAAGAAGTGTGTTGCAGTCAACGAAGCTGAACAAAGTTTCCCACCTTCCAGATTGGTGGTAGGATTTTGTCTAACTTGAGCTTGCTCAGATCTTCTGCATGCTGTCGCACTGCAGTGAGCTCATATGTGCAAATTCTCAGATGCCATACCTTGCTTGCATATGCCTTCATTGATTTTGGCAATAAATGGCATTCCTTATAAGTGAAAAGTAATAGAAAATATAAATTAAATTTCACCAAGTAAAATAAAACCCAACCACAGAGTCAAGAACTACTACTACTTTGACCATGTACTTGTAAACAGGTATTGTAAACATGCACAAACATGTAAACATGCCTGGGTACATAGATAATAAGGTACATACTTTTGCATCACTGAGAAATGTGTTGTTTCAAACCCGCTTTTTCACTATGCTAAAGAAAACTTTCTAGGACAGCAAATTAAGGTAAGTATCACGTATAAAGAAGATGATTGAAGTTACTGTACCACAGAACATAAAATTACAAATGAATGCATATTACTGTCACTACATATGAAACAGTAAAATGTGGAATTAATGAAACCAGGAAAAGTATCTAATACCACTGCACAAGATAGATTGTTGCATCTAATTAGGTTTTTTTCCTTTGTGACTGTGTTATTATCCTCGTCAATAAAACATAAAAAAATAAAAATTAAATTAAAATGAAATCTTTTCTGTTAAAAGTTGGAAACATGTTTGGCATTACTTAGATGCCTCTCTATTGAATTCTAAAATCTGCTTTTACTGCTGGTTTATGTGATCTAAACATTAAAAAAAATAAAATAAATAAAATAAAATAAACCCTTTCTCAGGCCATAGTTATCAACTAAATTCAGTCTTGCAGCAGCAAACATGGGAATCCTGATGAGAGAACTCCAAAGACCCAGGTCAGAAAGAGACACTCAGAGGGCAAAGGTTCCTTAAGGTGGCAAGTGACCAGAACTAATATTTTGGCAAGTGCATTACAGAGATTAGATGATATCATTGGTGATGGGACTGGACTTTGTATGTGGACACATGTGCAGGCTGGAGACATGGCTTGGCAGTTAAGAACATATACTACTCTTTCAGAAGACCTGAGTTCTCTTCCCAGCACCCATTTTGGATACTAGAAACCACTGTAACTCCAGCTCCAGAAGACCTGGCACCTTCTGCCTTCCACAGACACCTGCACACACATGCACTTATCCATACACACAAAGGTACACAAAGACACATAATTTAAAAATCTAGTTTGTGCCGGGTGTTGGTGGTGCACGCCTTTAATCCCAGCACTCGGGAGGCAGAGCCAGGCGGATCTCTGTGAGTTCAAGGCCAGCTTGGAATACAGAGTGAGTTCCAGGAAAGACACAAAGCTACACAGAGAAACCCTGACTCGAAAAAAAAAAATCTAGTTTGTAAAATTATCACATGTATATTAGAGATTGACAAGTTGTTAATAAAAGGAAACTTAACAGAAGGAAAGTGAACAAAATAAAGCACCTAGAAGGAAATGAACAAGTGATGAGATGCTATAGTTTTAGACAAAGTCAGACTTGGAGGCAAGAAAGATCTCTGCATAGACTCAGCTCAGTTTTAGTTAAGTAATTCTGCTTCTGTTCATAACTGTTTTGAAGAGAAAAGCATGCCAATTTCTTGTGGGAACAATGTGTTACCCTGTTTATGATCAGAGCAATGTCTTACACCAGATTAATAGTCATCATTTGTATGTGGTGAGGGCACATCTGTATGCAATCTGTAGGAATGTACTTCACTAGTTCACATATCATTTACTATATGTAATCATGTCTATGTTGATTTTATTACAAACAAGCTTTGTGTATTTTCATAATTTGAGCTGTCATTGCAAAGCTCGTTTGGTGTATTGTCAATATCCCAAGCTATAGATTCTTCTGTTACTACTATAGAGAGAAAGCATGCAGGATGAGCCATCAGTGACTAAAATGATGCGTGGCGCAGCATCGAGAGTGGAGGAGCAGCTTACTAGTCCTCAACAAAGCCACTCTGCTCATCACAGACATCCCAGGCTGTGGGAGATCCCTCTTAAACACAGGGAAGGAAGACAAAGGCTGCTCCCCCGTACTCTTCAGCTTAGGGTAAACGGTTAAGAAGAAACTCAGCTGTTGTATAATCATTTGTCTGATAATCGTGAGTGTGGATGTATGCATACATTCAAACATTCATGCAGTTTGGGGGTTTTTAAATTTAACATAATTTCTTTATTGATTCTTTGGGAATTTCACATCATGTACCCTAATTCCACTTACCTCCCAGTACCCCCATATCCTCCCCTCACCCCTGCAGCACCCCCAAAGAAAACTTTTTTAAAAATCAAAACAAAACAAATAGACACCCCCCCCCAAAAAAAGTCCTCTTCCCTCCTCCATCTTTCCCGCCTCTCCAACACCTCCTCATTGGTCCTGGTAGCATTGGGAGCCATGGTATGTCACACAATATACCCTTCTGTCCAATCAGCTTTACTTGCAAATGTTCATTGCAATGAGCCATTGGTCTGGTTCAAGACCTCTGGTTTCTGGCACACCATCATCACTGGATCCCCATCAGAAGTCCTCTGGGATATCCCGTGGCTGCTCCAAGTCATGGAGATTCTTTGGGTATTGTCCCACAGGACCAGTCCTTTCACGAGTTCCAGCAGGTCCTAGATGGGGTAGGTGTTAGGGTGGGCCAACTCCAAGGCCAGCTGTGGGCCTGGGTGGTAGCTGAACTGGTCAGTCCAGGCCACTGTGGCCACCCGACTCAAACGAGGATGGTAGAGCCAGCTCCCCTACACTATGTCATCAGGGTCGGTTTTCCCTTTCCTGTGGAGAGAAGTGGAGCCATCACCCCTGACGGTCAGGGCCAGCTCTCTTGCCTCAGTGTCCAGTGAGAGGCAGGGTCAGTTTTTCCAGGGCCAGCAAAGTATGGGGCTGGCTCAATATGGCCCTCTGATTTCATCACACATGGTTCCTACGGTCCCCTGAGGTGACACAGGCCACAGACATCATCACAGACCACAGCTGCAGCTGGACCATGGACCCAAACATGGCCCTTGGCAGCAGCTTGACCCCTAGATGACATCCTAGCTCCATATAGAAACACAGGCCACTCAAATCAGGATGTCTCTGGCAGTGACATGGCCACTGGATATCAACAAGGCCACAGGTTGTGGCCCCAACCCCAGACTTCCATGTGACCTTTGGTGGCAACACAGACGTTGAACTTCAACACAGACCCCAGCTGCAATAGGACTATGGACCCAGACATGGTCCTTGGCAGTAGCCAGATCTGAATCTCACTGAGGTCCCAGGTGGCAGAGCAGGCCACTCAGATCAGCACGGCCCCAGCAGCATCGTGGCCCTCAGACACTAACATGGCCCCAGACCTCAAGTGTCCTCATGGCTTTCATTGGTAACAGGAACCTTAGACATCAACCCAGATCCTGGCTGCAATAGGGCCACAGACCCAGACATGGCCCCCAGCTGCAGCCCTGGCCCAGAGTCACCATGGCACCAGGTAGTAGTATATGCCACTCAGATCTGTATGGCCCCAGCTGCAGCATGGCCCTTGGACACCAACACAGACTCAAGTAATTGACCTGATCTCCAGCATCCACATGAACCTCAGTGGCAATAGGAGCCATGGTCATCAACTCAGACCCTGGCTGCTACTGGGCCACAGACCCAGACATGATCCTTGACAGCAGCCCAGACCCAGATGACAACATGGAATCACAGGCCACACAGAGTTGTATGGCCCTAGCTGAAGCATGGTCCCCAGACTACCAACAGGGCCACAGGTTGGGGTGCAGAACCCTGGCCTCCACATGGGCCCTAGTGGAGACAACTTCAACACAAACCCTAGCTGTGGTAGGACCACACCCAGACATGGTCCTTGGCAATAGCTGGGGTCTGGATGTCACCATGGCCCCAGATGGTGACAAAGGCCACCCAGATCGGCATGACCTGAGCAGCAACACAGCCTTAGGACACCAACACTGCCCCAGGTGGCAGCACAGACCCCAGCAATCAGCAAGGCACTTGATGGCAACAGGAATCATGGACATCAACACAGACCTTGGCTTCAGTAGAGCCATGAACCCAGACATGACCCCCAGCTGCAGCCCTGGTCAGGACATCACCATGGCACTGGCTAGCAGTATATGCCACTTAAATCTGTATAGTCCCAGATGCAGCATGGCCTTTGGGCACCAGCATTGTCTCAGGTGGCTGATCAGACCCGGGGCAACCACATGGCCTTCAGTTGCAACAGGAGACACAGACGTAGACTCAGACCCTGGCTGCTAAAGGGCCATGGCAGCCCTCAGCAGCAGCCCTGACCTGAATGACACCATGGCCCTGGGTGGCAACATAGGCCATCCAGACCAATGTGACTCCAGTGATGGCACAGCCCTTGGATACCAACAAGGCCACAGGTTGCAGTCCAGACCCCAGATTTCCATGTGGCCTTTGGTGGCAACATGGGCCATGGATGTTAACACAGACCCTGGCTGCTGTAGGGCCCCGGACCTAGGCATGGCGCTCAGCAGCAGCTCAGGCTTGGACAATACCATGGCCCCGGGTGGCAAGCTGACCTCCAGCATCAACCTACTCCTCACCGTGGCCTTCACGTCTTCCATTCTGCCTCTTTCCACATCACATGAACCATTCTGCTCCTCTTTCTCTTCTATTTCTCCACCACGTATTTGCTCATCATAATGGGACCCATCTATCCTGGATGTCTCCTATCAGCCCGGACCCTGAGGGTCCAAGCTAGCCTGTGGGTAGCTAGCACCTGCCTACATTCGTGCAGTTTTATCCTGAAATTTTTGACAATTACTCAGGTCCCATACAAAGTATGAATTCATATAGCTATGAATTATTTCCCCCACTGTAACTTGTATCCTGCATTGAAAATTCCTCATTTTCTCCAGAGATTCTTCATGGCATTTTTCACCTCTGCATTTCTCAGGGTATAAATCAGGGGGTTGAACATGGGTGTCAAAATACAATAAAACACAGCTACAATTTTGTCTACGGACAGAGTGGAGGATGGCCTCATGTAAATAAATATACAGGGCACAAAGAACAGAGCCACAACAGTGAAGTGGGCCCCACAGGTAGACAGCGCTTTCCGTCTCCCCTCTGCACTGTGGGACCTCAAGGAGCGCAGGATGACCACATAGGAGGCAGCCAGCATGAGGAAGTTTAGCAGGCAGATCACACCACTGTTGGCCACCACCAGCAGGCCAATGACATAGGTGTTGGTGCAGGCCAGCTCCAGTAGAGGGTATAAGTCACACACAAAGTGATCGATTACATTGGGTCCACAGAAGGGCAACTGAAGGACCAGAAAGAGCTGAACTGATGAATGCAGGAAGCCACCCAGCCAAGCCACTGCCACCAGCACAACACAGAGGTGCCTGGTCATGGTGGTGGTATAGTACAGGGGCTTGCAGATGGCTACATAGCGGTCATAGGCCATCGCTGTGAGCAGAATGATCTCAGTTCCTCCCAATAAATGAGCCACAAAGAACTGGGCCAAGCAGCCCTCAAAAGAGATGGCTCTCCCCTCATACAGGGAGTCAGCAATGAGTTTGGGTGTCATACAAGAGGAGTAACAAGTATCAATGAAGGACAAATGTGAGAGGAAATAATACATGGGGGATCCCAGGTTGGGGCTGAAGATGATAGTGATAATGATAAGTAGGTTGCCGCTGACAGAGACCAGGTAGACAAACAGAAAAAGCACAAATAACATCCTCTGTACCTGGGAGTTCTGGGAGAGTCCCAGCATGAAAAATTCTGTGATG
The DNA here is from genome assembly GCF_949786415.1 of Peromyscus eremicus. Lineage (NCBI taxonomy): Eukaryota > Metazoa > Chordata > Mammalia > Rodentia > Cricetidae > Peromyscus > Peromyscus eremicus. Next base: position 66,040,101 of record NC_081419.1, read on the forward strand.
TTGCGTAGATTATCCATGAAGTCTCAGCTGCATCCAGAGACTTATCCTGGGAAGGAAGTTCAGTTGCTGTTTCTGAAACATTTCAAGAAATTGGGGGCTGGAGGAAAACAGTTTGTATGGAGTATAATTAATCTAAATCCCTAAATAAAGACCCTTTAGTAATGTAAATCATGTTGTTTCCAGCTAGTTATTTTAAGTAAATGTAAAGTAAAATAAATACCTCTAAAAGTACTGCAATTTTTTTACTTTGGGGCATGTAAGAAAAAGTTCTGTTTTTATCGTGTATGTGTGTGTGTGTGTGTGTGTGTGTGTGTGTGTTTGTGTGTGTGTGATTCATGCATTCATATAAGGGTGTTTACCTGTCTGTGTAGTTGGGCGTGCATGTATGCATAGAGGCCAGAGGTTGACATCAGATAACTTTCTCAATCACTGCCCATCTTATATGTTGAGGCAAAGTCTCTCTCACTTGAACCCAAAGCTTGCAGATTCAGCAAATCTAGCTAGACAGCTTGCCCCAGGGATACTGGAGTCTCTGCCTCCTGCATTCTGGGATTGCAGCTGGTCTGCAACATCCACCAGCTTTAACTAAAATTATGGGAATCTAAATTCTGGTCCTCACACTCACACAGGAAGCACTTTTCCTGCTGGGTCATCGCCCTGGCCCTCAATCCTTTTTATTTTAATGGAGTTTTAGTTGGTTGGTTGGTTGGTTTTGGTTTTTTGGTTTGGGTTTTTTTTGTTTTGTTTTGTTTTGTTTTCTCGAGACAGGGTTTCTCTGTGTAGCTCTGGCTGTCCTAGAACTCGCTCTGTAGACCAGGCTGGCCTCAAACTCAGAAATCCACCTGCCTGTATTCAGAGTGCTGGGATTAAAGGTATGTGCCACCACCACCTGGCTGTTGTTTTTATTTTTTAGTATTATTTAAATATTATTATTAATTTTTTTAGACAATTAAAAAAAGAATTGATTTTTTTCTCGGAGTAAGAACAACTGTAATTCATAATAGAAATAAGATAAAATTCTCTCAAACAATGTGTGTCTCTGTGATAAAGCTATGCAAACGAAAATTGTTTACATAATAGAAGTATCAAGACTATGCTTACTATTGTTTCTAATCCCTATCCTAGGAGCAGTGGACAGGAGGATTAGAAACTCAAGGCCAGACTAGTCAATTTGAGACCTTGTTTCAAAAGCAAACTAGCAAATAACTAACCAAAATTACAACAGTTTTTTCCATCTGTACTGAACAGATTTCTATTCATCCAGTGTCTCTATGGGTGGTGCTAACCTTTGCAAAGTAGGGCAGGGGCAGCTGAGAGTTAGGAACTTGATATGAAGGAGAATACTGACCTGGGGCACGTGACTCAGGGGTAGATTGTGTGTTTAGCATTCATGAAGCCTGGGGTTCACACTCCAACACCAAAAAGGGATAAATATGAAATGATTGCCTTTGAGTTGCTTCAAGCTGCCTGAAAGAAACTATATTTAGAGTATAAAAAGATAAATTTTGTAAAAGAAATAGGTATAAAATGTTCTGATACATACCATTGAGTTGAAAGTCAATGTAGGTCTTTTTATAACCAAGTGCTTTTTCTTTTGAAACAAAACAAATTTCTTCTTAGAATGATTTAAAATGACAAAGGAGGATAGGACACTGGAGTTTGGCCTGAGTTCAGTGTTACTTGGGTTGTAAGACATTTTATACTTAAAAACAAAACAAAACAAACAAACAAAAACCCTGAACAAAATTGTAATAACTCCACTGAAAGAAAAATACAGCTATAAGTGGAGTATTTGAAAACATATCTTGGAAAAATAATCCTATTGACAGGTTTCTGAAATAATTCATATCTTACAAAACAGTTGGCCTCCATTCTTGCTCTTTTTCCCTAAAAGTCGGTAGAGTGGGTGGTATTATCACTCATTCACACAGGAAGGTATCTCTAGTCACTCACTAAGATGTTACTCTGTGACCTTGACAAGAGAAAGGAAACCTGTGGTCTATATGATTCTAGAATGAACACACATGTCTTCTGCCTCCAAATCCATTCTACCCTTGTGTGTTAATCCTTTAATATATGTCATTAACATAGTATAAATCCTGTGTCTCAAAAGCAAGAGATAAAACTTTATATGTATTAAAGATGTTCATGAAATCCTTGTTCATTGTGTCTGTGGAGACTGTTCTGTTATCTCATTTCTCAGTGTTAGAATAATGGTAAATTTTAATTTTGATATAACAGAGAAATCAATATTTATGCCAAGAGTGGGATTCTTTTGCTATTTAGACAGTTGAATACTTTATAAAGTTAACAATTTTATGCTGTATACTAAACAATAATATTGTATTCACAGAAATGTATTTGAAATTTTAATACTAAAAAATTTTCCCAGTGAGGAAGAGATGATGTTTTCCTACAGGTTTTGTAATGGTATCCTGCCATACAATGCTGTAACTATACTTCATGATAGACTATTATATATCTTATGAAGATCTGGATGAAAAGAGTTTGAAGGTTCAAAACACGAAGAAAAGTTTAAAGAGAATAAAACGGTAGTGATCTTTGTGTAATCAGTGCATGCTGTACACTTCTGTTGAAATATCACACTATGTTATGCTCATATGAACAATCATTACATAGTAAGCAAAATTTGAATAGGGTGGGGAAAAACACATAATATACCACAAGAATATCTTATGCAATATGTTATAAAAACAGTCAGCTTAAAATAAATAAATTGATTTAAATATATACTTTCATTAAAAATAACTAGTTTTGGACAGTTTTTTTACTTTCTTTTGTAGAGTGAAACCTCTAACTTACAACTCCCCTTCCCAATTCAAATGGACACTTCCTCAATTTGAACTCATTTAACCCCTTCTCTATTCACTGAGTTTCATGTGCCATCTACCAAAAGCATAGAACCCATCCTTACCTATCTCATACTTCCAAACTTGGTCACCACATCTTATCAAATTTTGTTCCTGTTAGAAGAGCTTGAAGATACCGCTCAGTGGGCAAGAGGACTTACTGTTCAAGCATGAGGCAGGAACATCCACAGAGAAGAAGGAAGCTTGCTCTCTCTGCCTGCTTGCTCTTGCTCTCACTAGCAAGTCCATTCCTTCACTGGAATTTTAGAGCCTCCTTCTTCAGCATTCCAGCATATACTGGAAACCAGCTGAGACATCCAGCCTTGTGGACTGAATGACTACTGGATTCTTGGACCTTCCATTGCTAGGCAGTCATTGTTGGACTAGCTAGACCACAGTCTGTAAGCCATTCTAATATCATATATATGGGGATACTAGAGTTGGAGATAGATAGATAGATAGATAGATAGATAGATAGATAGATAGATAGATAGATAGATAGATAGATAGATAGATGAGAGACAGAGAGAGAGAGATTCATTCTATAAGTTCCCTCCAGAGCAGTGGCTGTCAACCTTCCTAATGCTGCAACCCTTTAATACAGTTCCTCATGTTGTGGTGACCCCCAATCATAAAATTATTTTTGTTGCTACTTCATAATTGTGATTTTGCTACTGTTATGAATCATAATGTAAATGTCTGATATACAGGATATCTGATACACAACCCCCAATGGGGTCATGACCCACAGGTTGAGAACCACCACTCTAGAGAACACTGATTAGTAGAATGGTAATCTTACATAACCCTTTTGATTCTTAAAGGTTAAAAACTTGACCTAGAATAACTAAGTAGCCAGCCCAAGTCACAAACACTGCACTCATGCCTTCTGACTCCCCAGTTTGAACTCCCACTAACATCACAGAACCCAGGTTACTAACCCCACAAGAGGAACAGAAAGCAAAGGAAGGTTTGAGCCCTGGTTTTTGCAATGATACACATCAACTGAGCCTTTCAGGGAAAAGGGAAAAAGGCAATGGCAGAGACTGAATAACTACCCACAATTCTTAGACAGAATTTAGGAAACTATTGAAAGAAGTGGGAAATTTTACTTTACTTGACAATTTAAAAAATTACTATTTCCTAACACATTTCATTCACCTTTTCTTTTACATGTAACTTTTACATGTTCATTTATCACTTTTACTTTGTAAACATACTATACACTTAATATTTATCCCAATTAATGTCATAATATGTAATGTTTAATAATACTATAAAGGCCTTTGAGGAATTTCCAATTTAGATAGTTAATGCCAAAATATAAATTACCTATTTCTCTCACCCTGGCCAATAATAGATATCAAGATATCTGTATTTCATCATTCCTTTTTTAATTCACATACCATTATTAATATGGCTATTTGTGCGCGTATGCACGTGTGTGTGTGTGTGTGTGTGTGTGTGTGTGTGTGTGTGTGTGCGCGCGCGCGCAGGCACATGCTCCAGAGAAGACAATCAGTGTACTGTTCTGTCACTTTCCACCATATTCCCTTAAAACCGAGTCTCGCCGGGCAGTGGTGGCGCACGCCTTTAATCCCAGCACTCGGGAGGCAGAGGCAGGCGGATCTCTGTGCGTTCGAGGCCAGCCTGGTCAACAGTGCAAGCTCCAGGAAAGGCGCAAAGCTACGCAGAGAAACCCTGTCTCGAAAACAAAACAAGACAAAAAAAAAAAAAAAAAGAGTCTCCACTGATCCTGGAACCAGGCTGGCACCTGGCAATCCTTCTGTCTCTGCCTCTTCCTCCCCTCCCCCACTCTGGGGTCACAGGTGTTCACACAGCCATGCCCAGCTGTTTACCATGAGTGTTGAGCATTCACGCTTAGGCTCAGGTCTCCAGCAAGTACTTCTGCCCTCTCAGCCACTCCCCAGCCTTTAATTCACATTGGTTTAACCACTATTTACACTGAACAGCAGCTTACATTTTTCTATGTAATGTCTTCTCTCTCTGGAAAATCGCTAATGCTATGGAAATTAGTCTATGCTCAGTGTTGCCCAAGCTCAGCCTCTCAGATGACAGTCTTGAAGTTTCTTACCAAACATCTGTGGGAACTGGTAAAGAAAAAAAAACATAGTTTTTCACCATTTGCATATTTATGTTTTTATATTTGAAATAGGCAGTCAATACCTTCATAAGCATTTCATTATAGTGGAATTATAAGAAATAAGTACACAGATTTGGAGCCTAGCATCCCTGCATGATCCCACTACATATCCATGAGGTAGAAGCAGCAAATCTCACATTTATATCACAAATATCTTCTTGAAGTAGGAATCATAATTATCATAATGGAGAAAAATCACTTGGAGGGATGATTAAAAGTTAGAAAACACATCAGCTTGTGTGTGATGGGGGGTATATGTGTGCTTTCATGTGAGTTTGTGCATATGTGTACATGTGCATGCGGAAGCTGGAGATCCTCATTAGGTGTCTTAGTTTTTGAGGCAGGGTCTCCCACTGAACCAGAAGCTCACCAATTTGGCTGGAATGGCTGGCCAATGAGCTCCAGGGACCCACCTGTCTCTGCCCCACCCAACACTGGGGTTACAGGCATGTGCCACCACACTCGACTTTTTATGTAACTTCTGGAGATTCAGGCCTCATGCCTGCATGGCAAGTACTTTCCTGACTGAATCAGCTCCTTGGCCAGATCAGTCTCTCTTTTTTGAGAAAATTTTATCTGCATATAATTCATCTATCTGAATGCGTCAGAATTTTACTGTGCATCATATTATTTCATCATTGTAATGAGACTGAAAGAGCAAGTCTACCCCTGCCCTGCATGGACAGTAACAATCCACAAATGGTAGTAAAACAGGATTTCATCTGAAGGGAGGAAGCTTTTCTGATACATAGTGTGTGAGCTTTCCATACCAAGCAACACTCTAGTTCTCTACAGATGCCCATCACCTGCTCTACATTTATCTTAGTGCAGACACCGCCTCACAGAGTTGGCCTACATCCCGCATATCAAGGATCCGGAGCCATAAAACTGCTCCCAACTTAGGATACCAAGAGTGACTAGTGGGTTCCCAGGTTGTTCACACTTGGATCTGAATCACAGGCTTCTACAAGCTACTCTTTAGGATTGTTGATTTAATTGCTCTCTTTACTTACATAATTTACTGGGTTTTTTATAATGCATGCAGCCAAACACAGAACTGGATAGGGTGAGATCTATGATTTGTCAGTAATGCCTCTCCCCACCACACATTATTCTCTTTGTGTGACTCCTCCTCTCCTCTCTTGTCTGTCAGTTTGCAAAGTTTTCAGAAACCAATTATAAATGGTCAATCGTAGATGTATGAGGGAGGTCTTCTCAGTTCAAGTGAGGTTCTCTTGAAACACTGACCAAGAGTTACAGCTTTTCAGGGGTATAATACATCTGTGTGGAGCCCTAGATATCCCAAATGATTACAAGCTTTGGAAGGACAGGCAAAGTTGTAAAAAATAAAGTGGAAGTTTTATGGACTTAGAGCATGTGTTGTATTTAGATCATGTCAGTCTCCATGCTAAGCTCTTTCCATGCGTTATTGCAGTCAACTCCACAGCTTCTTCATTTGCATGAGGAGGTTGCCAACACTTGCCCCGAGAGTTTTGAAGGGTCAAATAAGAAAATATATGAACACACTGTGGCCACCAAAACCCTTCCAAACAACTTTAAGTTGTCATTTGTTATTAACTAATCTGTCTCTTTTCTCAATTCAAACCTTCATATCAAGTATAAAAGACAATTTCAGTAACTTCAGTAAAAATTCAGAGAGAAAAGCAAACTCAGAGCCATTTTAAAAAAAAGTCAAAGAGGGGAGCAGGGGAGTCGGGTCAGCCAGTAAAGTGCTTGCAACACAAGCATGAGGACCTGAGTTCAGCCTTCTGATAAACCGCACACATCTGTAACACTGGGGGAGAAAAGGGTGGATCCCTGGAGCTCACTGATCCATCCATCTTGCAGTCCAGGTTCAGTGGAAGAACCTGATTCAACAAAAAGGAATCTTCCTTTCATAGGCACATGTAGTCCGTATGTGTGCATACACACACACACACACACACACACACACACACATACACACACACACACACATATATATCACACACAAAATTTTCAAATAGATTATTTTGTTGCGTTATAAGAACAATTGTAAAATAGAACTTAGCAAAAAGTTATCAACAATGGAGAAAAACTTACTTGTGTGACCAAGTTGAAAAGTGAAAGATTGAACTAAGGTATAATTTTATCCTCTTGCTGAAGGTTGGAAAGTTTCTGCAGTTCCAGTTGTAATTTTGGGTACTGACTATAAGAGCAGTTCCCAGCATGCTTCGTGTTGCAACCATCACAGCCTTATCTTACCGACTACCCTACACCCTAGCCCCTGCTTTCCTGGCTCTCTGGAGCCAGAAGTAAGAAGAGAATTGGAGAAATAGATGGCTGTTCTTCCTCCCTAAAGATCCCAGTGCTGACACCCAATGTTTGACTTCTTGAATTAAGTCACTAAATAAATGACCAATCAGAATAGGAACAACGTCTCTTTATTTCCCTCCCTGTTCTGAAAACCACAGTAATTTGAAGATGTCTTCCCTGGGTGTCTGAAATGAAGACTCTGCTCTTAAAAAAAAAACTCTTCCACCTCCCAGGCTGGAAGAAGTTGGCACTAAACCAGTAATTTAAATACCATAGTCCTCTGAGGCCCTATCTTGGCCATAGCCCAGGTGTGATAATACAGAAAAGTGGACAAAGTCTGGAAGAACCTGTGACCCCAGATTTCCTAGCTTTGCAGTCACAATTAACCATTCAAATAAAATGTTCAATACCCAGGCTTAGATGCCTATGGGTTCATTCTCACCCATATCTCTATTCCCAGCTTTTTTCTTTGGGCAAATAATTCAACTTGTATCTTTGTGTCATGAAGCAAACCCTGAGCAGATACCTAATTTTCTGGTGCCTTCACTTTGAGCTGACAAAACAATAAGAAATGAATATTTGTGTTTGGGCTATTTCAAACTAGTATTCTTATTGTAGCATCTCAGGTAAACTAAGAATGTACATTGTACATACACCTGAAGCTTCCAAAAGACATCATGGTGGTACACATGTTGGCAAGGGTGTATAGCAACAGAATCTCTTAAACCATTGTTAGTTGTAGGGCTCAATCACTTTTAAAAGCAATTAAGCAATTAAGCATACCCTTCAACAACAACAATTCCACACCCAACTGCATATGCCAGAGAAATCTTTCCACACATAAGAGAAGGTTTACATAAGCACCTATATATTGTTGTAAGCCTATATGTGTCTTGTTGAACCAAGACACACTTACAAGAAAATGGTAAAACAATTATAATATATTCACTCAACAAGTTATTTTATAATAGTAAATGGTAAAATATATATATATGGCTCTTGGAAATATGTTAAGTGAAAATTGCAAGTCATAAGATTGTGTGTGTATGAAACTATTTTATAAAATCAGGGACAAGAAAAACCAATGTGTTCATGAGTTACATATGTATTTAGGCTATTTTATTTTTTTAATATTTTGTTGCATTTGTGTGTGTGTGTGTGTGTGTGTGTGTATAAAATTAAAGAAAAAGAAACCATAAGTTTAAAAGAGAGTAGGGTATGGTGCTACACGGGATTGTTTGAAGGGAGAAAATAGAAGGGGAAATCATTTTTTAAAAGCAGGGCTTAGGTACTATTATGTAGGAGTTTAATTACTTTTTCCCCAACCATCTACCAACCTGTCCTTGACATTGGACCCACAACAACTCTACTCCAGGTACTGATGTACTCTCAAGAAGAACATTTTTCCATTTTTCACAATTATTGATTTATATACCTAGAAGAAACTCAGCCTTTGAGTCAAGGATTCATATTCTCTCTGTGGGTCTCTGTGTCTCTGTCTCTCTCTCTCTGTCTCTCTCTCTGTCTCTCTCTCTGTCTCTCTCTCTGTCTCTCTCTCTCTCTCTCTCTCTCTCTCTCTCTCTCTCTCTCTCTCTCTCTCTCTCTCTCTCTCACACACACACACACACACACACACCCCAAAAAAAAAAAAACACATTTTATCACTACAATAGTCAAGGTCAATAGCCAAGGTGAGGGGAAGCATTTGACATGATTCTGGGCACTTAGGAACCACTGGCTAGTTTTTGTTAAATTTAATACAATTTACTTACTATATTCATTTATTCACAGTTACTTAGAGCCTATGATATTTGTTTATTCTTTCATATAGTCATTCATTTACCATAGCTTTGTTATTTTCTCAGGGTTTTGAATTCTGTTTGTATTATATTACACACAACTTCCATGGTGAACACCAGAACAGAAACTCTCAGTGCCAAGATAAGAAAATATAGTATTTCCCGACATCTATTAGTTGTTACCATTGTTTTCATCTTCCATGACTAGTATTTATTCATTCACTCATTGAATCAGTAGATATTAATGGAACACTAACAAAGTGCCAAGCAATGTTCTAGATACTTGGGAAACATCAGAGAACAAAACTATGAATACTGCCTCTTCATGTCCCTCTTCTTTATCTCCTTCCTCAATCTTCCCAGACTGACCTAGGGTTCTGAAGAAGTTCCCTTACTCCAGACTTGCCAATCTGCCTCAAGGCCACTGGGGCACTAAAATATCGCTCTCACTCCATTCTAGGTGTCTTTACTCTTTTTCTATTGTCATAAAGATGAGGAAATGGAAATTTCAATAAGGCCATTATCAGACAAGGTAGAGACCAAGCGGGAACTGAGGTACTCCCAACTTCCCATTTTCTAGTTTCCCTGTTTTGTCTACATTTTCTATTTTTCTTCCCAAGTCATCTTCCTCCCTACAAGTCTCCTCATGGCATTTTTCACCTCAGTGTTTCTGAAAGAGTAAATAATGGGGTTCAAGAGAGGTGTGACAACTGTATAAAACACAGCCACGATCTTGTCCACAGGGAGGGTGATGCAGGGTCTCATGTAGACAAATGAACAGGGTATGAAAAACAGACCCACCACAGTAAGGTGAGAGGCACAGGTAGAGAGTGCCCTACGCCGTCCTTCTGCTGTGTGGCTCCTCAGGGAATGCAGGATGACCACATAAGAAGCCAGCAGCACTGCAAAGCTGATCACTGAGATGGAGCCACCGTTGATGATGACTAGCAGGCTAATGAGGAAGGTGTCTGAGCAAGCCAACTTCAGCACTGGGTGGACATCGCAGAAGTAGTGGTCAATGACGTTGGGACCACAAAAGGGCAGCTGGAAAATAAGGAAGGCTTGTCCAGCAGAATGCAGTAAGCCCCCACTCCACGCTGCCCCCACCAGGAGGCCACACACTCTTCGATTCATGACGGTGACATAGTGCAAGGGCTTGCAGATGGCCACATAGCGGTCATAGGCCATCACCGTCAGAAGAAAGATTTCAGTGCCACCAAAGAAATGGAGGAAAAATATCTGTGTGATGCAGCCCTGGAGGGAAATGACTTTCCTCTTGAGCAAAGAGTCAAAGATGAGCTTGGGGGCTGTGACAGAACAGTAGCAGAGCTCTACCAATGACAAGTAGCTGAGGAAGAAATACATAGGGGAAGAGAGCCCTTTGCTGGCCATGACAGTCACCACAATGAGGCCATTGCCCAGCACAATGGCTGTGTACATCAGGAGAAACATCACAAAAATGACCTTCTGTACATGCTGGCTCTGGGAGAATCCCAAGAAAATTATTTCTGTCACGTTGCTTGTAGCTGCCATGTTTTAAAGAGCAGATTCTGAGAGTCTAGAATCACAGAAAATGGAATCAGAACTCCATCAGAAATGAGAGGCGTCCTCTTTGGACTTTGTGGTCTGGTATCATTCCTTCCCCTCTCTCTCTCTCTCTCTCTCTCTCTCTCTCTCTCTCTCTCTCTCTGTCTCTCTGTCTCTCTCTCTCTGTCTCTCTGTCTCTCTCTCTCTGTCTCTCTGTCTCTCTCTTTCTCTCTCTCCTTTCCACCTTTCCTTCCTTCCTCCCCCCTCCCTGTTTGGTTTGGGTTTCCCCAAAGCAAGGACTCCATGACACAAGTGACTAAAATAGCAATTCTCTACTGCTGGATATTAGTCTCAGGCTGCAATTTCACTTTGTAGTGCTATAAATACATAGGAATTGCCTCACTATCCTAAAAAATAGAGGGATGATATGCATGGGGCAAGCCCAGAGGGAAATAAGAGAATATTTTATAGATGAGAAAAATAATTAGGTTCAACCATGTACCCAAGGTCACAAATCCCATACTTGGACAGCTGTTTGTATTTTTCAAAATGTCTTCCCTGAATCTCCCACTCATAGTGACTTAACTGATGATATAGCCCTGCCCTGCACCAGGAGGGGATCAGTATTCTACTAGGAGTAATAGAATTTCTCAAATCCAATTATTCTGCAATTGGTAAAACTTACCAGGCTCCCAAGCTTGTACATGCTAAAATCAAACTATAAAGTATTAGAGCATAATTGAGTATACTTTTATTTACCTTATGACACAGTTCATGGCATCTGTGAGGGGGAGTAACAAAGTACTCTTGCAGTGGAGGCATGTATAGAACTACCTTTAGAAATGTTCAGTATTCCAGGATTCTGATACAATCTTCCACCCAACACATGCACAGAAGTGGTGAGTGTATGTGCATGTATGTGGAGGCCAGAGGTAATTCAGGTGAAATTCCTCCAAAGTGCTATCCACATTGTTTTTTGAGACAGTGTCTCTCACTGGGTCATGGGGCTTATAAATTCTGCTAGGCTTGCTGGCCAGCAAACCTGAGATATCCACCTGTCTCTGCTCTGCCTCCTCAGCACTGAGATTATAAATAAGCACCATCATATCTTGCTTGCTTTTCACTTGGTTGCTGGAGATGAAACGCAGGTCCTCACTCTTTCACGGCAAGCCCTTTACCAGCTGACCTGTCTTCCCAGCTCTGGTTTGATTTGGGTTGGGTTGGATTGGGTTGCCTTGGCTTAGGTTGGGTTTAATTTAAGATTATTGATATTTAAGGTATCCTTACAATGTAATCATCTTTAAAAGTTAAAAATTAAACGTATTTGAGTGGAACAACAATAAAGGAACCACCATCTCCTAAGTGGAAATGAAAAAGCGTTTGAGAAATTTTCATAAAGGAGTCATCAGACAAATTAAACACAGACAACAATGATGACATTTCACCTATGGGGTATAAATAATTTTAATTTTAAATTCTTAACGATTGGAGACAAAGTGAAAGACTGAAAGATAAGTGTACATTCTTATAAGACAGAAAGCTAACTAGATATTTCTAGGATTTGTAGTTAATGAATCTTTAAATAGAAATTAATATAGAAGCTTAAGCTAAATTGACCCAATAAACAATTTTCTTGAGAACCTTTCAGATCATTCTAATGAATCCAGCACCTACTTTGTGACTTCCTGTGTGACACTTCCTAGAATCTCATGTACTGTGCTGTTCTGTAAGATGAAATGGGCCCAGCTACCCTCGTCCAGTGTTCTCTCCCTCCCACTTTTTCTCTAAAGATATATCACAGGGACGGGGGAGGGCGGTAGATAAATCAGACACAGGAGCCTCTGTCACCATTTTCTTTTACTCAGTAATCATAAGCTTTGGTTTTGGAAGGAAGTTCATGGGTTCTCATCTTACTGAGGGAGACTCTGAGGCCCAAGTGACATGGAATTGGGATAAGAACCAAATTTCACAACTTCTAATCAACAGTATCTCTTCTACCCACTCCTCCTCTGGTGTTACCCCAATTATGACTCCATTCTGGAGGCAGACCAGAAAGAGAGAAGAGAATCATTTCTGGGGAAAAAAAGGCAAAGCCAAGAGAAAAGGAAAATTGTAAATAACAACAGTAAAAGAATTAACAATAATGTGCTCCAACTCCAGTGGGCTACTTGCCCTGGATATAATGCCTACTGAGACACCTTATCTTCACAGCCTGGAGATTCTGAAGGGGAAAACATTTTTCTGGAGTCAGACAGGCTTGGATGCCAGTTTGGGACCACAGAGCTTATCACCAGCACTTAGCCATCAAGAGTTAGCTAAAACTTAAGTGTTTGACCTACTTCCATCAGGTCTTAACCAGCAAAACTGTAAACTCTTGAAGGCACCTAGAGAATGTCTTATATCTGCTCTAGATTAAGATTTGAGAACAGGAGATGTTAGTAAGCAACTTGGCGTGATCTCTGAGTCCTCTGTCTATTCCTATTGTATTAGGAAGCCAAGGCAACAGTGGAGGAGCTCTCTCAAAATAGACCAGATACTCAAAAGCACATGCGCTCTTTTTGAAAATAATTCCAAGTACACCCTAGGAGAAGCTTAGCAGTTGAACTTACCTTGGAAATATTTAATTGTCTTGATTATTAATCTTATCTTCCAGATCTTTTATAGTCAGAAAGCGGGTTCATTTTCACAGTCACTCCCAGAAAAAAAATATTCATTAGCCATTTCTAAAAACAAAGTGGCCAAATAAATATACAGAGTGTGTTAATGTTTCTGAGTCTAAAACTTGGAGATATTGGTTCAAGATTATTCCTCAGCAAAATTTGAGCTTATTTCCTTTTTTTCTTTTTATAGTGCTGAAGATAATAACAAATGCCTTATACATGCCACATGAGCACTCAACCACTGAATCCTGCCTCCAGACCCAAAATTCAGATTTCTGCATTCAGGCTCAGATGACATTAATACCTTTATGTCCTCCATTGAATGTCAGGTGTAAGAAAGTCTTAGCAGAGGACCTTGAATTTCTCAAAAGAATATTTCTTTTAAAAAAAAATCAAGTTGAAGCAGGACCAAATTCCTCCCTCTGCATCAAGGCTGGACGAGGCAATCCAGCATGGGGAATAAATTGCCAAAAGCCAGGAAGGGGTAAGTGGGAGGGAGAGGGAATGGGAGAAAAGGAAACTGTGGCTGGTATGTAAAATAAATGAAAAAATTAATAAAATAAGTAAATAAACAAAAACAAACAAAAAAGTAAAAAGAATGAGAATATTTACTTGAAATGCAAGTAAACAGTCAATCACACTTCAAAAGTGTATTGCATAATGTTACACTAACTGAGTTTTATAAAAGAATTCCGAATGACATTACACACAAGCTGATGAGGAAAAACCTCTCTTCATACTGAACCCAACATTCCTCAAGAGCTGGACTGAATCCTTGCTCTTCGCCCCAGTGTACTTGATCATGACCTTACTAAGAATATACTCCTTATACATTGAGTTATGATGGCCACTTATCAGTCCTTTCTATACAGTTGTTTCTCAAGTGTGGCCTGTCATACTCACATGTGTCCCTTCTTGCAATCTTCATCACCCTTTTCTCTACACTTTATGTTAACACTGTTCCCAGACAATAACATTTTTAATTAATTTCTTAATGTACAAATAAAAGTGATCCTTTTTGCTTTAAAAAAACATAGAAGCAATCAATTTGGAAAAATAACACTGCAAATTATTATTAGCTAGTCATGTTACCAGAAGCTTAGACAAAAATGTCTGACTATATTATCTGCTCTGAGCCAAGCTGCAAGCTAACCTGTCATTTAGTCAGACATGAAAGACTCTGACAAAATGATATCTAAGGCCATCCCATCAGCTGATAGAGAGCAAATCTGAGAAAGGCTTTCTGCTTGTGAAAGCATGGGAAGCAGGGGTACCCACAGTGAAATGAGCCAGTGTAGGGCTGGGTGTGGTGCACAGCCGGTAGAGTGCTTACCTAGCATGGAGAAAGCTCCCGCATCACCTAAAACTGTATGTGATGCTGTATGCCTATAATCTCAGCACTCGGAGGTCATGGCAGGATGATCAGAAGTTCAAGATCATCCTCTGGTGCTTAGCAAACACAAGGCCACCCTGGGATATGTGAGATCTTGTTAAAGAATGAAGGAGATGGGAAGAGAAGAAGAAGAAATAGGAGTATGCCAGTGTGTGAAAGGCCCCACCCTAGTGTCTGTCCATCCATGGAAGAGCTCAGTGGATGGAAAAGACTTGGAATCTGCTCCACCCAAAGAGACTCACCAGTTGTCATTAATGCTCATACCCCTGTGTGCCAACTCCAGCACTTAATGACCTTCTCATTAGGAAAATGAGAGGGAAATATAATAGGATCGTTCTACCCTAAAACCTATAAAAAAAGAAGTTGGAAATGTTTTCTGGACCAAGAATCCTGAACAATTTGAGGTATGAGGGATGAAGAATTTAAATCAGGGAGCTGAATTCCCTGAGCATCCTCTGCCTAGGGAGTTTCTGAGAATAGCAAAAGTCAAATTCTCATTTACTTCATTCACAGTTAAGGGAGCTCTCTCTAATTAATCCAATTAGAAAGTCAAGATTTCTACTTGTCCCCTCATGATCGGCCCCTGCTGATCTGGTCCCAAAGGTCCTCCCTCCTCTATTCTCAGGTTAGTGACAGAAGGATCCAACATCTCAGCCCACTAGGACATCCTCAAGGGGTCTTCAGGCGGCCTTTCCTGCCCTCTCATACCTCATTGTACACATGATATCAACAAGTTCCAAGAAAACTTCAGTCAAGGAAATCCAGGTCACCTTACACACATACTTTAAACATCTCTGAATCATAGAATGGTCTTTGACCTCATCTACTCATTCATTGTAAAGATGAGAGAGTAACCAAAGTGGAAACAGTAACACGGCTACTCCAACTCTCTCTTAACATTTGTTGTAAGAGTCTTCCAGTTGTTCATTCTTACAATTATAAGCATTTTCCAACAAATTCCCAGAACATGGTGAAGGGGCATCAGAAAGACTAGAGTTCCCTAACTCTGGTAATTTCCAAAGCGTAATTTGCATTTATGTATCTTTCAACTTTTCTAATGTCTCATATAGTGAAAGTGACATTCTCCCATAACAACTGGCATTCCCATTTTATAAATCAGCAAAGAGGGTTCAGAAAGGTGAGGAAAATTGTTCAGACCTATAAAACTCACAAATGATTCTATTGAATCAAATTATTAGGTCTTGTGGAACCTACCCACCCACAGTGTGACCAGCAGTTGACACCCTGTGAGGGAGCTAGTGGAAAACCGATAAACCAATGTGGGACATGTACCTCCTGCCATGTCCCGCTCAGTGTAGCCAAACCACTTTTTCAAAGTTCTGTGAATTATAAACCAAAGTCAAAATGTGGATCACCTCCTCCCATCAGCATCCCACTAAATACAATACACAAAAACTCAAACTTTATTTTCAAAGCTACAGAAGAATGAAAAGAGATCTATGTCTATCACCCTGCACAAGACTCAAGTCCAAGTGCATCAAAGACCTCAACATAAAACCAGACACACTGAACCTGATAGAAGAGAAAGCAGGGAATAACCTTGAACGAATTGGCACAGGAGACAACTTCCTGAACAGAATACCAATCACGCAGGCACTAAAATTGACAATTGATAAATGTGAGCTCATGAAACTGAGAAGCTTGTATAAGGCAAAGGACACTGTTAATAGGACAAAACAGCAACCTAGAGAATGGGAAAAGATCTTCACCAACCCCACATCTGACAGAGGGCTGATTTCCAAAATATATAAAGAACTTAAGAACCTAGACATCAACAAACCAAATAATCCAATTCCTGCATGTAAAAATGTATGGATAAAAAGGTTTACTGCGTGACTCACTGTATCAGACTGCAGTTTCCATGACGAGATTCTCCCTCTCTTCATTTTTTTCCCTTTCGTCTCTGACAGTTTATTTTGTTTTATATGGGGAGGGGGAGATGAGATCAGGAGACATGATGTGGAGACATAATAACATGATGTGAAAGACACAAAGAATAAATTTTTAAAAAGTTAAAACAATCTTCAGGAAAGAAATGGCATACAGATCTAAACAGAGAATTCTCAACAGCGGAATCTCAAATGGTAAGAAACATGTAAAGAAATGCTCTTGGGAGAACTCACCCTTTTTGAGGGGGTGATGAGAGGTGGGTCGAGGGAGGGTTGGACAGGGTTGGAGGGAGTGGGAGGAGGGATGAGAGGGGGATCTGTGGTTGGTGTGTAAAATGAATTAAAAAAATTTAAATAAAAAATTTTTCAACATCCTTAACCATCAGGGAAATGCAAATCAAAACAACTCTGAGATTCCATCTTACACCTGTCAGAATGGCTAAGATTAAAAACACAAGTGACAACTCATGCTGGAGAGGATGTGTACCAAGGAGAACACTCCTCCACTGCTGGTGGAAGAGCAAACTTCTACAGCCACTTTGGAAATCAATATGGTGGTTTCTCAGAAAGTTGGGAATCAATCTACCTCAAGACCCAGCTATACAACTCCTGGGCATATACTCAAAGGATGCTCCATCATACCACAAGGACACTTGATCAACTATGTTCATAGCAGCTTTATTGGTAGGCAGAAACTGGAAGCAACCTAGATGTCCCTCAACCAAAGAATGGATAAAGAAAATGTGGTACATTTACATAATGGAGTATTACTCCACTATTAAAAACAATGACATCGTGAAATTTGTAGGCAAATGGATGGAACTAAAAAAACTCATCCTGAGTGAGGTAACCCAGACTCAGAAAGACAAACATGGTGTGTACTCACTTATAAGTGAACATTAGCTGTAAAGTAAAGGATAACCATGCTACAATCCACAGCCCCAGAGAAGCTAAGTAACAAGGAGAGCTCAATGGGGGACATATGAATCCTGGAAAGGAGAAATAGAATAGACATCATGGGTGGAGGGGGAACAGGAATAGGAATGACAAAGTTAGGAGAGGATGGAAAGAGTACTGGGAGAGACAACTGTGCAGGGTGTTTACCCACCAACCCCACAGTTCCCCAGAGCTTTCTTGAGTGCGAGCAGCAGGAAATATTAGATAGAAGGATTTAGATTGTGGAGATAAACAGATAGAAAATAAAGGATAGCCTCGAGAAGACCTGGAACCTATTCCAACGGGCCCTGACTGTCTCTGCCCCAGGGTATTTATAGAAATGCCAAGGGTTGGAGCAAAAGACCTCCTCCCCCAGCACAGCTAAGTGCAGACCATCTTAGACACCTGCACTCAGGCCCGTGGTCCAATCATCCTCTCTATGCGGACCTGCTGGGCAAAGCCACGAGGAACCTGAAAACAAGCTCCCACACAACTGGAATTGGGGGATATCTCAAGGATTAAACTAGCTAAGACTTCTAGCAATAGGAGATACAGAGCCTGAACAGGCCATCTCCTGTAACCAGGCAAGGCTTCCAGTGGAGGTACTGGGACACCAACCCAGCCACATAACCTTCAACCTACAAATTGTTTTGCCTACAAGATGTGCTGGGTAAAGGTGGTGCAGAAATTGTGGGAGTGACCAACCAATGACTGGTCCAGCTTGAGACCCATACCATGAGAGGGAGCCCATGACACTGCCTGGAGGGCCAGGACCCAGAGGCTGGATAGAACAGAAACCTAGGTTGGAACCAAACATGACTGGAAAAAAAAATCAATGTAATGATTCCTAACGATATTCTGCTATTACTCATAGCTCGGTACCTAGTCCAATTGTCACCAGAGAGGCTTCATCCAGCAACTGATGGAAACAGATACAGAGACCCACAGGCAAACATTAGAGAGACCTCAGGGAGTCCTGCAGAAGAGGAGGAAAGATTGTAGGAGCCAGAGGGGTCAAGAACACCAAGAGAAAACCCACAAGAATCAACTAACCTGAGCTAACAGAGGCTCATAGCGTCTACATCACCAACCAGGGAGCCTGCATAAGACTGAAGTTGGCCCTCTGCATATATGTTACAGTTGTGTAGCTTGGTCTTCTTGTAGAACTCCTAACAGTTGGAGCAGGGGCTGTCTCTGACTCTTGTGCCAACATTTGGGACCCTTATCCTCCTCCAATCTTCAACTTGATATGCCATGTTTTGTCAATATCCATGGGAGACCTGCCCTCCTCTGAATAGAAATGGAGGAGAAGTGCGTGGAGGGGGGGGGGTCTGAAGGAGAGGGACTGGGAAGATAGGAAGGGGGGGAAACAGAGGGTAGGCTGTAAATAAATAAATAAATAAATAAATAAATAAATAAATAAATAAATAATATTCACAGCAAAATGAAGGTGATAGATACCTTAATTTTCTTCATTGTACTAGACTTTTCATTGGGTATAAGTACATCAAAAAAGCATGTTATAATTGAAAGCAAATATAATTGAAGTGATGTTCCTTTTTATTTAATAATCTTTATATTTTCTAAAAATTTTATACATGAGCACATTGAATCTATATCACCCCTGTTCCTTCTTTTTCACCTTCTAAGACCTCCACCTCTCCCAAATTCTCAATCTCCATTTTAATTGTTACGTGTATATACACATGCATAAATACACACATACACATATATGTAACCTACTGAGTGCATTTAACTTTGCTCATATGTGCATTCGTCCAACCCTGAACACTTAGAATTGGACAACCTATATGGAAATTTGTGCCTGAAGACAATCAACTCTTAGCAGACATTAACTTCTTGTAGTTCTTCATCTAGGAGTGTGGACCATGTGGAATTTCCCCCATCTGCATTGGTACATCAACAAAAAAGAAATTCAAAATAAATAAAATCTGTCCCTAATATGTACAAGGCTCTGAGTTAAAATCCAGTACCCTATCTCCAACCCATCAATTATACAATAACTAAACATATGACCTACACAAACTTAATCACCCATATTTATGCCCAAAATACCGTGTATATTTTGTACATTTAATTAGCAATTTTCATGTTTTAGGACTTTCTAGTCTACACATGGTTTTAAAGAACTTAGAAATTGTGTTGCAAAAGGGCAAGTTTGGTATGCAGAAACACCACAAAAAACATTTATTACAGCCGGGCGGTGGTGGTGCATGTCTTTAATCCCAGCACTCGGGAGGCAGAGCCAGGCGGATCTCTGTGAGTTCGAGGCCAGCCTGGGCTACCAAGTGAGTTCTAGAAAAAGGTGCAAAGCTACACAGAGAAACCCTGTCTCGAAAAACAAACAAAAAAAAAAATTTATTACTCAATGTTTAAGGTAGATTGCTTAAAACGCTATTAATATGGATTTCAAATATTGATTTTGAAGGTCTTTAAGCAAATACAAGTGTGTATATCATAAGAGTTCATCTGGTTTAATTATGCTAAATCACCTAGGCATGCTTACAAGATTGTAATTTGTATTCAATTCTAAATGTTTTCTGTCATTAAGAAGGTATATATACAGCATGTATATTAAATTATTAAAATATTCAATAACTTTATCAACTATGCCTAATATAAATAAAAATAGTTCATTAAATCATGGTGTTATATTATGTATTTCCTCTAATATCATAGTTTTTAAAAATAAAGAATCCAATTATCACAGCATATCTCCAAATATTTTATTGGATTTATTTTAAACTTAATGTTTTGATGTTCCTGTAGTGGTTTATTGTTATCAATATATACCACATAAACCACAACTTTAATTTTTATTAATATCCATCCAGATAGTTATGCAAATTAATGTTACTAATAAATTGTTGTGACAATTTTTAAATGTATATATTCTAAAATCTTTGAAAGCTTCCACATAATGTCCTTTTATCCCTAGTACTTCAATGAGTAATTCCTAAACCCAAAGATGCTCTCTGAGATAAACTGTGCCATTTTCAAAGTTAGTGAACTTTTACACAATCCTACTACTTCATTCAGGAGCATATATCACATTCAGCTGTCATCAGTACATAAAGAGAAAATAACTTTTTTTTTGGTGATAACATACCATTTGTTTTTTGTTTGTTTGTTCATTTTGTTTTGTTTTTTTCCTTTTATTGAAAATAGATGAGAAAGACCCATAAGGCTCGAGCCTGGAATCGTCATTAGGAATTCTTTTTTTCTTTCCTGAAGTGAAAAACTAAAATGCATTCATTCTGAGGCTTGGATCCCTAAGGGGGAAGTTGGAGTGGGGTGCTGGGGACGCGGTTCACTGCCCAAAGAGAAGATGAGGGAACCAGAGAAGATGAAGAGAGTGCTGAGGAAGCTGGAGAGCAAAGGGAAGAATTGGAGCACATGAAGAGTGGAGGAAGGGTCCAGGCCTTGAAGGGAAAGGGACACCAAAAGGACAACATAAATGAACAAAGATTGTGAGCTTTCCACGAGACGCTTCCGTCCAAAGAACAAAGGAAGGGTTACATAGCAAAATGTCACCCTCCGTCAGCAACTTCCCAGTTCTTGATACATCTGTGGACATCTTAGAGCAATATGAAGTGCTTTGTGAGGTTTTCTAATACACAAAGATTTTCGCTTGGGAAGCTGTCATATAAATTGAATTTCACTGTTGATTGCCCTGGTGTGTAAGACAGAACTCTCACTACATTCTCACTGTCAAACAAAAACAACACAGCTTCTAATACCGCAGAAAATATATGAGATTACTGGATTTTTGTCAAGGAGAAATGTCATTTCATTTTCCAAAAGATTAGATAATGACCCTTGGAAGGATCCACCATAAAATTTCAACTTTTTAATAATCTTTTAGCTAATAATAGTATAAATACCCACAAGAAGTCCAGCAAGAAGAATCTAACAATCTACTTCACACATCTCAAAAACTTTTCAAGCCTAATTATAAGCAGGATTACCTATCACATTATTACTTCCTTCTCCTGACAGAAAGTTGGTTTTACACACAATTCTCCAGGTGATAAAATGTTACACATAGCATCATGGTGACGTGTTCACTTAAGCGTCTGCAGGGACACAGTTGAGTTTTGCTACTCAATAACCTTCTTCCTGAATAAACAATTTAAAAAGAAACTTCAGCTTTAGGCATTTTGTTGAAGGATGTTCAGGGGAACCCAAAGGCTCCCAAGGTTATTTCCTGGAGAGTCCTAGACAGGTTTTCCACAGCCAGCCATTACTAATAGCGGATCTTATTATGTTCTGCCAAGGAACAAAGAGCGTCTTTAATGGTGGTCATGTATTTTAATCATCTTCAGAGCACAAAAGAAACAACTATGTGTGGACACCACCCTCTCTTTGGAAATCCCTCCAGAGGTACTTAGGGGTCTTCTAGTTGAAGAACATTTGAATAACAGGCTGTAAAATGTTTCCAAGATTTATATGGTGCCTGTTACATCTTTAACGGGAGCAAGGAGTTTTAGGGATGTGATCTTACACACACATACTATAGTGACAACTATCTATCATTTAAATAAATTATGTTTTATTTCACTTTTACAAAAAAAATGGTTTTTTCATATATATATATATATATATATATATATATATATATATATATATATATATTCTCATAATATATCCTTACAATGGTTTCCCCTTCCTCTACTCCTCCCAGCTCTTCCCTACCTCCCCTCCCATCCAGATGCACCCTTCTTCAATCTCTCATTTGAAAACAAACAGGTTTCTAAGATAATGATAAAGTAAAACAAAAACTAACACATAGGAAAAGGCCAAAACAAAAGAAAAGAGTCAAAGAAAAGACAAATAAAACAGATATGAAAGTGTAGACCCACTCATTTGCACACTCAGGAACCCCATAAAAACACTAAACTGGAAGCCATCATATATATGCAAAAGACCTGTAACATAAAAAGAGATAATTTTTATATATATATAATATGCATAATATATATAATTAAAATTAAAAATAAGATAAAGTTTTTTTTTTTTAAAGAAAAGCCCTGACACAATATTATGAGACGAGAAAACTCCAAAGATGCCATTGAGTTCACTTTCTGTTGGCCATCTACTGCTGATCATACAGCCTACCCTTAAGAGTAGTTTAGGGGTTGGGGATTTAGCTCAGTGGTAGAGCACTTGCCTAGCAAGCACAAGGTCCTGGGTTCGATCCTCAGCTCCAAAAAAAAAAAAAAAAAAAGTGTAGTTTGAAGGGGAAAGAATTCTTCAATCTTTCTTTCTCTTTACTCTTTTGAACAGTAAATGCCAGAAATGTTGCAGAACATCCTTCAGTTTGATTTTCTCTTAACCTATTACAAAATTATACTCAGGTTGTATGTTTTGGAAAGAATAGCACAGTAATGATGTTGGGTGCTTCTGCAGCACATCATATAAGGAGGTGCGCTCCATTGGTGTATATCATTGCTAGTGATGCTCACTTTGGGCAATTGTCTAAGAGGTAGTTAAGTTACATTTCCTTTTGTAATTAACAAGCATCTGTCAAGATACAATGAGATACCTCATCCATTCATTTATTTCTCCGCCAAAAAAAAAAGTATCTCTTCTGTTAAATGAAGTGTTTGTTTCTATCAAGAGTACATTCATAAGACAGATTGCTCAAAGTAACCCTGTGAAGCAAAGATGTTTCTGTCCCATGTCACAGTAAAATTACCATAGGAGGTGAAACCAAAATAAGTATACTCTAGTATTCTGCTGCAAATATTGCTATTGTAGCTAGAGGTAAGAACAAAAGCAATCTAAAATAGCTAATTATGTAAGAGTATTTTCATAAAAGGAACTAATTTGCATGTATTTTAGAAGATGTTCATCAGTTACAATAATGCTGTTCTTTCCACTCATAGTGCCCCATTAGTTTGGACTCAGCACCATTCCGATACTGATAGCCAATATCCAGACTCTATTTCTCATCTACTTTCATTGTCCTGATCCATAGACTCTTCATGGCTTTCTTCACTTCTGCATTTCTCAGGGAGTAGATGATAGGGTTGAGGAGGGGAGTTATCACTGTGTAGAAAACAGCTACCATCTTGTCTATAGGCAGGGTAGCAGAAGGTCTCAGATAGATGAAGACACATGGACCAAAAAACAATATAACCACAGTGACATGGGACCCACAGGTAGAAAGGGCTTTGTACCGTCCCTCAGAACTTTGAGTCCTCAGATGAAACAAGATGACCACATAGGATGCTAAGAGGACCACAAAACTGATCACAGACAGTGTACCCCCATTGGCAACAATCAGCAGACCAATGAGGAAAGTGTCTGAGCAGGCAAGTTTAAGCACAGGAAGCAAGTCACAGAAATAATGGTCAATGACATTGGGACCACAGAAGGGCAAGCGGAAGATGAGAAGGATCTGGGCAAAGGAGTGTACAAAGCCTCCCACCCAAGCTGTTCCCACAAGGACAGCACACACCTGTCGGTTCATGATGCTAGTGTAGTGCAGGGGCTTGCAGATGGCCACATAGCGGTCATAGGCCATCACTGTGAGCAGGAAAATCTCGGTGCCACCAAAGAAATGCATGAAGAAAAGCTGTGTGATGCAGCCCCACACAGATATGGATTTCTTCTCAGCTAGGAGATCCAAGATGAGTTTGGGGGCTGTTGTGGAGGAGTAGCAGATCTCCACAAAGGAGAGATAGCTGAGGAAGAAGTACATGGGGGATCCAAGACTTCTGCTGGCTGCAACAGTGACCACCATGAGGAGGTTCCCCAGCACAATGGCTGTGTACAAGAGCAGAAATATCACAAAGCAAACTCTCTGTACCTCTTGATTGGGAGAGAGTCCCAGAAAAATGAACTCAGTCACATTGTGTAGGTTAGCCATAAGGGAGCAAGTTGGGTGTTATGACCTGAAATGACACAAAAGACTTCATGAAATAAGTAAATTAAATAAAACCTTTCGCAGGAAACCTGTGGACTAAGTATTTTTAATTGAGTAGGAGTTAATAACTAAAAAAGAGCATACTAAACAGACAGAGGAGGTGTTAATGCATTGTGTATGGCTGGAATTGTGGAGAAAACGACTAAATATAAAGCTGCATTAAAAAATGCCCTTGATATAAAAAGATGTGTTAGAGACTTCAGACTTTACCTACAGTCAATGAGGATTCATCAAGGATGTGTCAGCTGAGGAGCATAGACTTGTTTGCAGAGAGGGGAGTCAATGAGGGATGACCAATTAAAACTCAATAAATCCACTCATTGTTCAACATGGGGCATCCAGGATAGTATTGCTATAGCCAAGTTAGATGCTTTCCTAGTACTTTTGAACATCTTTATTGTGCTTTCCCAAATGTATTTCCTTCTTTGCCTTTCTCCTATCTCATTTTCTTTCCTTGGTTTACGGGGGCGGGGGGGGGGGGGGGAGGGTAGTATTCAATCTCTCACATACTCATTAGTGTCTTCAGAAGACATGTTCATGGTGTACTTCCCTTGGCACATTGCACCCCTTAGAGAGACCACAAGCCTGTACACAGTCATAGTCTGTGATCTTCAATCTGCTTCTTCAAATTCTCACTTTGTATAGTTGTTTACTTGATGATATTATCATAGTTTAGGCCATGCACAATTTTCTTCTTTGCTGGCATGCTCATTTCCTCTAAACTTGTGCCCTCAGTGTCAGTATTCTGGCAACCTTTCATAGTGCACTCATGCTCTGGGACATCATTCCCTACAGACAGCTATCTAGCTTCTCAGGAAATCACCCAGACTGACACTAACTGACTTGAAACTATCCCGGTATGTGCTAGACTTTGTCCAAAGTAGTTGAGGACTGTATTGTATCCACAGAGCCTCTCCTACAGAAAGACTCCAGGACACCTGAGAGTAGGAGCCAGATGACTTCCACTCATATCACAAAGCTTCCCCTCCTTCAGAGATCAGACTGGTGATACGATTTAGTTCCCTACAGGCCCAAAGGGACACACTAGTACAAGTACGGGGGGGGGGGTGAAGACCAAAAATCCATTCATGAAAAAAGGCACTGCTCAAAAGCTGAACTCCTGACCTCACACATTCAGGTTTTGCATATGGCAATTGTGTGATATCTAGGAAGTTCTTTGACTTCTTAGAGGCTAAGGTTCCAAACAATACCATGCAGACAACACATGCTTCAGATATTGAGACCATAGATTCCACTCCCAGTCTCCTGGTACAGGTTAAGTTCTCATCATAAGACTCTTTGTGCCACAGCCATAGGTCCTCACAGCCAGCGGTCCTTCTTATCTCATGACATTTTGGGATCTCATGACATTTTGGGATCACGACACTTACCACACTGAATCATAATTATTTATGCACTCATCTGTCTAGCTATCGTGTGAGCTTCCTTAAGGCAGGGACTATTTCCTCCTCACCACTTCACTGCTAGTGTGTTATGCATCTCATGGCACCACTCCCTTAGCTTTCAAAGTACACTCAGTCATCACATGTGAAAGAAGCCCGTGAACAGAAAACTAAAGCCACACCAGAGTTCTTCTGGTTTTGCTGCTCTGAAAATACATATGCAAAGAAGTCTCTGGATTCCCACTGTTTCTTGCTGAGCCAATGGAGAAGTACTAAGGCAACTATGGCTATCCCTGCCTCCCTGTGTAGCAGGATAGATTGGCTCCCCTTTCAGACTTAGACTTGGAGACAGAGACACAAGGACTCAGCTCTACCTGATTATTAAGTAAAAGAAAAGTAGACTTGCCTCCCAGGTGTTCCATAGAAAACTGATCATTCAGAAGGCTCAGCCTTAAGTTCATGCTGCCTCGATGACACCAAGGGAGAAGGCATGATCCAGGGAGAGGAAGGAGCTCCCCAGAGATCTGTAGTCTCTCTTCCCTTCCTAATAAGACAGAATGCCTCATGGGAAGCAGGACCTCAAACGCCTCTACAGGAAACAACATTAGATCAGAGGGAAATGCAAACCAATTGAATTTACCCAGTGTTCACAGAACGCTGAGCCATGAGGGTCTGTTAGCAGGTGAAAATTCACCTACCCATCGTAAAGCTAATCTGCTGGCGTCACATAAAATGGCACACTAATAAGAGTGGCCCAAGGATTAGGAAACATACATGTTAGGAAACTGAAAAAGAACATCTCCTCATTGTCTGTGATGAAAAAAACAACTGAACAAACAAAATAGTGCAAAACACAGACTCTCCGCCAGGGTGGCTTTGCCTCAGAGGAGGTTTGGTTCTGTCTAAAAGCACTTTCCCATTGTCCAACCTAGTTGAAAAGAAAAAATACCAATGACATTAATAAGGTAGAAGTCAAGGATGCAGAGAAACATCTTACAAGGCATAAGACACTCCCATATAACAAATAGCCCAAAGTGAAGAGGCCACAGACCTACCATTAAGATATCATGGCACAGAGGAAAATTAATTTGCCCTGAACTGATAATCATTAAAGTTGTCATTTGGTAGATTGCAGGGGAGTTCATAACACTGCTATGAGCATGCCTGTATGTACGTGAAGCTTCCTGTGGTAAAATATCTTAAAGATGCTATAAAATCATTTTTCAAACAAAATATCCTTTATGTCAGTGTAACACATAAAAACTCAATCTTGAATAAAGATTATGCTATGGGATGGTCTGTATGTCAAGTGTGTTGCTGATTGGTCAATAAATAAATCACTGATTGGCCAGTGGCCAGGCAGGAAGTATAGGCGGGACAAGGAGGAGAATAAAGCTGGGAAGTGGAAGGCTGAGTCAGAGAGACACTGCCAGCCGCCATGATGAGAAACAGCATGTGAAGATGCCGGTAAGCCACGAGCTATGTGGCAAGGTATAGATTTATAGAAATGGATTAATTTAAGATATAAGAACAGTTAGCAAGAAGCCTGGCACGGCCATACAGTTTGTAAGCAATATAAGTCTCTGTGTTTACTTGGTTGGGTCTGAGTGGCTGTCGGACTGGCAGGTAAGAGAGATTTGTCCTGACTGTGGGCCAGGCAGGAAAACTCTAGCTACAAGATTAAACAAAATGTATTAAATTTAAACTAATTATTAATAAGAAAACCATAAGACCTATTAAGATTTAGGAAAAAGTTTGAAACTTCTTTTTGCATATTCAACTCACGAATCAAACATTATCCTTTAGAAGCAAGGATAAATAAATAAATAAGCAAGCAAACAAACAAACATGAATAATTAGGGCTGGAGGAATGGATCCATAGTAAAGAGCACTGACAGCCCAGGTTTGATTCCTGGCACACACATGGCAGCTAACAACCATCTTTAACTACAGTTCCAGAGAAGCTGATGCATCTCTTCTGGTCTTTTGTTTTCTTTTGGTTTGGTTGGGTTGTGTTGGGTTTGGGGTTTTGAATTTTGGTTTTTATTTGAGACAGGGTCTTTCTACATAGACATGACTGTCCTAGAACTCACCATGTAGACCATGCTGGCCTCAACTCACAGAGATCCACCTCCTCTGCCTTCAGAGTCTTGGGAATTAAAAAGTGTGCACCAACACCTTATAGGTGTAGCTTCTGACATTACTACTTGACACAATTTCATGGAAAATTCCATGATCCTCTGGCTCTAACAATCTTTCAGATTCCTCTTCTGCAATGTTCCCTGAGCCTTAGGAGCAGAGGTGTTTAATAGGTATGCCCATTGGGATTAGGAGTCATGACTCTGCATTTTGGTTGGTTGTGATTTTCTCTAGTGCTCTCTGTGTGTTAAAAAGAGAAGTATCCAGCTGGGCGTTGGTGGCGCACACCTTTAATCCCAGCATTCGGGAGGCAGAGCCAGGCGGATCTCTGTGAGTTCAAGGCCAGCCTGGGCTACAAAGTGAGCTCCAGGAAAGGCATAAAGCTACACAGAGAAACCCTGTCTCGAAAAACCAAAAAAAAGAGAGAGAGAGAGAGAGAGAGAGAGAGAGAGAGAGAGAGAGAGAGAGAGAGAGAGAGAAGTATCCTTGATAATGAGTCAAGGCTATATTTATCTGTGAGTATAATGACCAATGCTCATAGATTGTTGTAAGGGGTTATGCTAGTTTAGTAAATTAGTGCCTGTAGAGTCTCCTCTAGTAACCATTATTTCATTAGTCCTGAGTAGCTAGCTAGGTATCCATTCTAGGAATGGGCTTCCTCTTGTTGATCAAGTCTTAAGTCCCCTGTGGTGTGACTCCTTATGCAGCCTTGATTCAGTGGGAAGGGGCTTGGACCTGCCTAAGCTCAGTGTGCCAGGCTCTGCTGACTCCCCATGGGAGACCTTGATTTAGGGGGTGTGGGGATGTGGGGTGGCTTGGGAAGGAGGGCAAAGGGGTGGGAGGAGGAAGGAGGTGGGATCTGTGGGTGAATGTAAAGTGAGTAGAAAATTTCTTAATAAAGAAAAATGAAAAAAAAACTGCAAATCTGTTCCAAAGGCTGATATAAATGTGAATCAATGAGAAAATTATACCATTAATTGAAACAGTAACATGATATATATAAAGTCTTAAGTCCAAGTAGAGAACTGTTGGCTACCAACAAGTTTTACACACTGCTACTGCACCCTTAGGGTTATCATGCCATGCTTGTCATTGATGTGGTCCGTTGCCATCCTAGCTGGGTAGGAGTGTTGGTTGCTTCCCTCCTTTAGAAGCATGCATGGTACCTTTTGGTATCATAAAAGCTAGTCTTCAGGAAGGGGGCATTCAGATCAGTTCCAGCTCAGGGGTCTCTGGGTCCTGTATCTGAAGGGCATGGAGTCTTTAACAATAGGGACTTACCTTCTACCTCTGGGGAGCAACCAAGGGAAGTGGCAACATACTGTATGTTTTGAGAGTCTCTTGGAAAACCCTAGCCAACAACTGAAAAGAGAGCTTCTCATGTCTAGTATTGGGAGGGGGGTTGTCAGGTGGTCTTTAGAGTCTTGGAAGGAACAATGTCAACCCAAATAAGTTTTTCTTGGCTCTTTTTCTCCTATTAGTTTGTTTACTCCTATCTTAATTTATTGTTATGTTTTATCTTATTTATTGTATTATTATTCCTTAGATGCCTGTTCGTTTTCTAACAAGAGATGGAAGGGGTGTTTATCTGGAGGAGAAGGGAATTGAGAATGAATGGGAGGAGTTAGGAAGGAGGAAAATGTAATACTATGTATTTTTTAAAAAATACTATTTTCAATAAAAAAGAAAAAGTTCATTAAAGCTATATGGGTATATTTATTACACAGCAGTATTGTATTAGAGGTTTGTTATTTGGGCATCTTTGTGAAATGTTAAGTGGCTGAACTTCCATGTACTCATGTTTTAGTCTTCTATTTTGTTCCATTTATTTGCATGTCTACTTTTCTGCCAGTACTATATTGTTTTTATTACTATAGATTTGTGATATCATCTTAAGATCTGAAATGATAATCTCTCCAGCATTGTTCTTTTTGCTCAGGATTGTTTTGGCTATCCAAAGTCTTTTGTGGTTCCCTATGAGTTTTAGGATAGTTTATTCTGTTTCTGTGAAGAATAAGTTGGGGATTTTGATTGGGATTGCATTTGATTCTGTAAACAGCTTTTAGTAGGATGGATATTTTCACAATGTTGATTTTACCACTCCATTAGTGTGGGATGTCTTAATTTTCTATTGTCTTTCCCTATCTCTTTCTTCACAGGTATAATTTTTCATTATAGAGTTCCTTCATTTCCTTAGTTAGATTTATTCCTAGATAGCTTATTTTCTTTGTTGCTATGTGAATGGGAGTGTGTTGTGATATCCTTCTCTGTATGTCAGTTGGTAGTGTATAGAAAAGCTATTGATTTTTATGAGTTAATTCTTTATCCTGACACACTGCTGGATTTGTTCATCATTTCTAGAAGTTTTATGATAGAATTTTTGGGATCTCTGATGCATAGTAGCATATCATCTTCAAATAGAGATAGTTTGACTTCTTTTCCCATTTGTATCCCTTTAATTTCCTGTAGTGGGTAGCCATTCCAGCTTTGATCTAGAAGTTCCAACCCCCATTGAGGCTTCGGCAATTGTCATGCCTACAAGGCGGGGCCAAGGGAGGACCCTAGAGATCCGAGATCCGGATGGGCCAGCTCTCTCTCTGTTCCTGGACCCTGGACGGTGGAGGTTGACAGAGCAGAGCTCCAGAGAACACCGCTGGACTGCGATACTCCTTCCCCAGACCCTGCGACCTACCTATCCCTTCATTTGTAAGTTGTGCCACTAATAAACTTTCCTTTTAACTACGTGGAGTGGCCTTAATAATTTCACCAATAATTTCCTTCTCTTGCCTTATTGCTCCAGCTATTATTTAAAGCACAACATTGAGGAATGGGGATAGTGGACATTCCTGTCTCCTTCCTGACTTCAGTGGGTGCTTCAAGCCTTCTCACCATTTAGGATGATGTTGGCTGCGGGGTTTTCATACATAGCTTTTATTGTGTTGAGGCACATGCCCTCTAGCCCTCCATTCTCTAGGACTTTTATCATGAAGGTGTGTTGGATTTTGTCAAAACCCTTTCTGCATTCTATTTAGATAACCATGTGATATCTGAAGTCCATTTATGTGCTTTATTTCATTTATAGATTTGTATACAATGAACCATGAACCACCCCTGAATTTCAGGGGTAAAGCCTTCTTGGTTATAGTGTATCATCTTTTTATGTAGTCTGTATTCTGTTTGCAAGTATTTTATTGAGTTTTTTTTAAGCCTGTATTCATCAGAAATATTGGCCTGTATTTGTAATGCTTCTTTGTTCATTTCTTATTCTATAATTTAGGTCCCCTCTTTCTTTTGGGAGGGGAGAGGTAGTTGGGCCAAGAGTCTCTTAATTTTTTCTTCTTAAAGAACCAGATCTTAGATTTACTGATTTTTTTGTATTGTTTTCTTTATTTCTATTTCATTGATTTAATGCTGTCAATTGGGTTTAGATTTGGTTTGTTTTTCCAAATTGTGTTTGTGCTCTTTCTGACTTTTTAATGTAGACACTGAGAGCTAATACATTTCCTTCATAGGACTGTTTTCAAATGTGTCCCAGAGTTTTGTTGTTTTGTCTTTTTATTATAATTCACCTCCAGGAAGATTTTCTTTCTTTCTTGATTTCTTCTTTGACCCACCCATTATTCAGTAATAAGTTGTTTAATTTCCATGACTTTGCATATTTACTAAAGGCTGCTTTTTCTGTCAATTTTAAGTTTTATTGTGGTCAGATAGAATACTAAGAGTGGTTTAAATCTTTTTGAATAACTAAAGATTTGCTTTGTGTCCCAGGTGTGGTCTATTTTAGAAAAGATTTTGTATGTGGCTGAGTAGAATGTATATTCTTTGTTGTTTGGGTGGAATATTATATATATATATATATATATATATATATATATATATATATATATATATATATATATCTTAAGTCCGTTTGATTTGTGAAGTCAATTAATTCTGAAATTTTTTCTAATTTTTTTCTGTCCAAAGTCTCTCTATTAGAGAAATTGGGATATCGAAATCACTTTCTCTTGGCAGATTAATGTTAGTCTGAGTCTTTAAATCCATAGTGGAATTTTTATAAAATTAGGAGCCCAGAGTTTGGTGCACATACGTTTAGGATACTGACTGTCCTCTTGATTAGAATGAAGTATCCTTTATCTCTTCTGATTGGTTTTAGTTTGAAGTCTATTTTGTCAGATTCTGGAGTAGTAAAACCTGCTTACTTCCTGGTCCCATTTGATCAGAGTGCTTTTTTTTTTTTTTTAAGAAAGAAAAGTAAAAATCAAACTTGTTTATTGTTGCTTTTTGCCATTTGGTAGCATTTTACACATAGGATTCGATCTTCAGAATACCCTGGATTCAGTAGAAAAACCTTTTAAATGAAGTTTTGTACAATAGAAATTTCTCAGCAATCAAAATTTGCACTGTAAAAAAATACATGCAAAACATACTTTTCTGAAAACACTTAACTTTGAACAAAGCACCAAACTACACAAACGCAGAATGAAAACAGCATGTCAACTCCACCAAAAGTAGTCATCATAAAAGGTGTAAAAGTCACGTAACTCCACTAGGCACTGTTCACTTTTTAAAGAGGAGACAATAGAAAATATTGTCCACAAACAATATCCCAGCTCTATGGCAGCTTTCAGAAAGTCTTCAACTTCATGCTTTAATAGCGACGAGGTGAGTATGATCGCGATCTGGACTGAGATGAGTATCCTCAACGACTGTAGTAAGGAGAAGGTGACCGCCTTCTGTAAATCTGATCCCTGTCTTGAGTGGCTCTCCATCCACCACCTCCTCCACCACCTCCTCTGTATGATCTGCTGTAATAGTCCCGATTATCATAACCCTGGTCATATCCTCTGTCATAATAATCTTGGCGTGAGCTGCCATAAGTGGGTCTCCCCATGTAAATTCCTGGTGTTGGGGTATGGGGCCATTTTGTTATAGAGAAATCAAGCCTAACTCGGCGTCCATCAAGCTCCATTCCATTGGCATGTTCTTTAGCTTCCTTGGCATCATCTACATTTTCAAAATATACAAAGGCAAATCCTCTTGAACGTCTAGACTGTTGGTCATACACAGTAGACACATCAGCAATGGGGCCATATTTAGAGAACACTTCTCTTAGGTCTCTTTCCGTGGTATACAAGCTCAATCCAAATACTCCAAGACAACAGTTGGGGTCAGGATTTACCCGATTCCCAACATGACTCCTTCGAGTAGACATGAGAGAAAGGCTGTGGCTGTGCCATCTGCGATAATCTCGGCTGTAAGACTTGCTCTGGGATCGTCTATGGGAGCGGGATCGAGATCGTGACTTTGTATAATGCCGTCTAGAACTTCTTCTGGATCTGGACCTGGATTCAGATCTGGACCTTGACTTTGATCTAGAACGCCTTGAATCTTCCTTGGAGCCAGACCTTGCAGGGGTATGCCGTGCAGATTTCCCCAATCCATGAGAACTTCCACTTCTGGAAGCAGAACGGGATTCCCGTTCTCCATAGTTCTGCTCGCTGCTGTCGCTCATGGCTCCGGATTGCTGTCACCACTCCTGGCCTTTACGGAAGCTGTCAAGCTCCTGCCTTCTTACCAGAAGCCCCGCCGCAGCCTCTCGCAACGACACACTTTTGAGAGTTGATCAGAGTGCTTTTGTCTATCCTTTTACTCTAAAGTGCCTATCCTTAAAATAAAGGTCTTGTAAGCAACAGATAATGGATTTTGTTTCTTGATCCATTCAGTCGGTTTGTCTTTTGATTAGAGAATTGAAGTCACTGATATTTGTGATGTTTGAATGAGAACTGCCCTATAGGCTCATGTATTTGAATGTTTAGTCACCAAGGAGTAGAACTGCTTGAGAAGGATTAGAAGGTGTAGCCTTGTTGGAGGTGTGTCACTGGGATGGGCTTTGAGATTCTAAAAGCCAATGCCATACCCAGTTGTGCTCTCTCGCTCTCTCTCTCTCTCTCTCTCTCTCTCTCTCTCTCTCTCTCTCTCTCTGTGTGTGTGTGTGTGTGTGTCTGTCTGTCTGTCTGTCTGTCTGTCTCTCTTTCTCTCTCTCTCTGTGCCTATCTGTCTGTCTGTCTGTGTCTCTCTCTCTCAAAAGCCAATGCCATACCCAGTCTCTCTCTCTCTCTCTCTCTCTCTCTCTCTCTCTCTCTCTCTCTCTCTCTCTCTCTCTCTCTGTGTGTGTGTGTGTGTGTGTGTGTATGTGTGTGTCTTTCTGTCTGTCTGTCTGTCTCTCTCTCTGTGCCTGTCTGTCTGTCTGTCTGTCTGTCTCTCTCTCTCTCTCTCAAAAGCCAATGTCATGCCCAGTTTCTCTCTCTCTCTCTCTCTCTCTCTCTCTCTCTCTCTCTCTCTCTCTCTCTCTCTCTCTCTCTCCTGTCTGTCTGCTGCATGCAGCTCAGGGTGTAAATCTCTCAGCTACTGTCTCTGTGTCAGGTTTGTCTGTTTCCTGCCATAACCATGGACTACTCCCTAAAACTTTAAGCAGTCTCTCGAATTAAAGGCTGTCTTTTGTAAGAGTTGCCTTGGTTGTGGTGTCTCTTCACAGCAGTGGAACACTGACTAAGGTAATACTTAAAGCTATTATTTAAGTGTGTCAGTTGTAGTCATCTTGCTGTTGATTTTGGAGCTGTTTGTGTTCTCAGTGGTATTTTGTGTTTTAATAATTATAGCTTTGTTTTTTTTTTTCGAGTTTCTCAGCTATGCTCATTAATCTCTTCAGCCCTAACTTTTGCTTCCTGTATTTTCTCGAGATTTAGTTTGTTTGATATAAATGTTTTAGGCTGTTTGTGTTGTTGAAAGTTTTTCCCTCTCCTTCAATTACTGAGGATAGTTTTTGCTGAATATATTAGTTCCGGCTGGCCATCATAGTCTTTTCGGAGTTAGAATGCATTTGTCCAAACTCTTTTGGCTTTCAAATGTTCCTTTGAGAATTCAGATGTTATTCTGATGAGTTTTCCTTTATATGTTTGAATTTTTTTCAATGTACTTTCCTTGTTGTGTATACTCAGTGTTTTAACTGTGATACGCTGTGGTGATTTCCTTTTCTGGTCTTGTCTATTTGATGGTCTGTGTGCTTCTTGTATTTGTGTGGGCATGTCTCTCCTTAGTTTGGGGAAGTTTTCTCCTACAATCTTGTTGAAAACCTGAGTTATGCCATTGACTTGGGATCTTTCTCCCTCATCTATGCCTATAATTAAAAAGTTTGGGGTTTTTTTTTTCATGGTGTCCCATTTTTCCTGTGTACTCTTTCCTGTGGTTTTCTTTGTTTTTCATATTTTTTTTAATTTGGTCTAGAACATCAGCTTTACCTTCAAGTCCTGGTTTTCGATATTCTGGTTGATTCTTTCTACTCACAAAGCTTTCCTTTGCGTTTTCTAGTTGAGTCATTGGGTTTTTCACTTCCATCTTCATTTCAGCTTGGGTCCTCCTCAGTGTGTCTATCTCCATATTGAAGTCCATTCTCAAGTTCTGGATTTTCTTCAGTTCCTGTTGACTTTATTTTTATGTTTTCTTAGGCATCACCAGGCATTTGTGCTCCTTAAGACTTTTGTCCTTAATTTCATTGAGCTGTTTCTTGGTATCTTCTTTAAACTCCTTGAATTCTTTGATGAAGTCTATGATTGCTCTTTTAAATTCTATGTCCTACAGGTCATCTATTTAATTCTCATTGGCAAACATTTCCACAGGTGTGGGAAGAGTTGAAGAGAAGACACTGGCTTGATCTTCCACATAGTTGGTATTCTTGCAATGAGCTCTGATATGTGGGCTTCCTTTGTTAGTTCTTAGGTTTTTTTTTTTTTTTGCTTGTTTAGACAGAGCATGTTGGGGAAAAAGAGAATTTTAGGGTGTGGGTTAGGTCTAGAAGTTGAAAATGGCTTGAGTGGAATGAAGTCTGGGGGATAGAAGGGACTGAGCTGGTGTACTAGACATGTTTCCTGTTCCCAGCCTAGAGTGTGAGGGTAGATCTGTCCTGGTGGAAAGGTTGAATATGACACGGGAGATTCCTGTGGTTTGGATAATATGTAGTGAGGCTCCTGGCCCAAGCCTAGAGTTCCTTTGCCACGCAGGCAGGGAAAGTCAGACTAAGCTGGTGCATTACTTATGAGACCCAGGTTAAATCTAGCAAGCTGTGGGAAAAGTATGTATGGTGTATATGGAAAAGGTGTGTATGAAGATGGCAGGAATATTCACCAGGCTAGACCTTGGTGAGGGATATGTGAAGTCTAGGTACCAAGTGGGGTTGTGGGGACAACACAGAAGGTAAATATAAGTGGTTGCAGATAGAGTAGGTCCTGGTGGAAGCCTAGAGCTTGGCTTCCTCACAGGCCTGGGTAGCCAGACCAGGCTGGAGCATTGCTGTAGGATCCATGCCAGATCCGGCTGATTGTGGAAAAACAAAGATGGTGTGTGTGGTAAGAAGTATTCACCAAGCCAGACCTGGAGGAGGACAAGTGGAATTCTGGGTATCTAGTTGAGTGATGAAAATGGTGAAGAAGCCTATGTTTTTCTTACAAAATAGGAACTTAAAAATACTTCTCAAAGCTTTTGTAAAAGTAACTATATATTTATTTGGAGGAAAAAGTATATGTATGCCATGTTGCAGGAGTGGAAGTCAGAGAACAATTTTCAGGTGTTGGTTCTTCCCTACCACCATGTGGAAGCTAGGGATCAAACTCAGGTCACCAGATTTGGCAGCAATCACTTTAATGTCTCACAGATTTTATTTACAGTGTCTATTAACCCAGGCATGATCTCTGGGTACAAATCTAGATGTTCTGGCTCCTAGAACTGATGTCTTCCTCCATGCAGTCCCCTCATCCATCATGCCTGGTTTATGCATCCTGACATGGACAGCTGGAGTTTTCCAACCCTTCTTTGTCTTAAGCATTAGAAATACACCCCTAACTGTCATCATAGAGCCTTTCTCCAGTAACTGATGAAAATAGATGCAGAGATCCACAGCCAAACACCAGGCAGAGATCCAGGAGTCCAGTCGAAGAGAGAGAAGAGGGAATCTATGAGCAAGGGGCATCAAGATCATGATGGGGAAACCTTCAAAGACAACCAAACCAAACTAGTGGGAACTCATGAAATTTAGACCAACATCTGTGGAGCCTCCACGGGACTGGACTAGGCCCTGTGCATAAGTGAGACAGTTGTGTATCTTGATCTGCTTAAGAGGCCCCCTGGCAGTAAGATCAGGATCCATCCCTGGTGCGTGAGGAGGTATTTTGGAGCCCATAGGTAGTAGGGAGGGGCTTGGACCTGCCTCTACTGAATGTACCAGGCTCTGCTGACTCCCCATGGGAGGCCTTACCTTCTTGTAGGAGGGAATAGGGGGTGGGTTGGGGGAGGAGGCTGGAGGGGTGGGAGGAGGGAAGAGGGGGATCTGTGAATGGTATGTAAAATGAATAAAAAATTCTTAATAAAAAAAATATGCCCAATGTCCACTAATGAAAGAACTTTTATTTACTGTGATGTGTTCCTACAATGGCACACCATTCAATAAAGAAAATATCAAATTATTGTAATCCACAGTACAAATGAGTTTCAAAACATTAAAATCGGTGAAAGAGGCCCAATACAAAGAGGGTGCCCACCATGCTAGCATTTCTGTGAACACAGCAAGACTCTACACTAACCCCTGGTGGCAGAAGTTAGACCAGCAGCTGCTGTTGGAGGAGGAGGTGGTGATATACAGAAAGGACACAAGAAAATCGGCCATGTCTTCACTTAGATGTCAGGGAAACAGTGTATGTACTTGTCAATAATCATTGGATTGCACGCATTGGTTTTTACATTTCACAGGATATAAATTGCGAGTCAGTGGAATGCTGCCATTGTGAATGAAGCTCCAGCACTCATCTCAGGACATGAGGTAAACATGGAAATGGAAGGGCTTGGTGATAGACAGACATGATAATGTTTCTACCCTGAATCACTTACTTCTTCACTTCTCTCTTATTTCAGATTCTGTTCCTTGCAACCAAAACCTCATCTAAATGGCATTTAAATTTCTAAAGCTATGCATTCAGAACAATTAATTACTATTTCATTAACATCATAGAGTTGATTTGAAGATTCCAGGAAGTAATGGATGTAAAAAGGCTTTGAAATATGCAAAAGCTATTTACTCAAATAGAATGCATATCAATCACTCCAATAATAAATCCAAACAGGGATTAGGGGCATTCTTATGGAGTTTATAAAGCTGATATCTTTTCATTGCAAGATAATATATTAATACCACTTTAATAGTTATAGTTCAATTAAGGTAACGCCTTAAAAAAAATTCTGCCTTGCTTCCTGGTATCCTTATATCTGACCCAATCCCCTTCCAAATGATAAATTCTATTGACATCACCTTGATGTCTTTGTTCATTGTGTAGCTCAGTTCCTGTTATGTATGACTTGTCATGTAAGGCTACCTGGAAAGAGCACAGATGTAGAGGGGGAGGAACAGGCTGATGATTCAATATGGTCAGCCTAGGGAATACACATGGAGAATCAGGGAAGGCATCCTAGAATTCCCTCCAAAACTGCAAGGAGACAAAGCAAAAACATGAACTTTTGCCATTGGATGCCAAGATCCTTTCACATACCACAGTATACTAACACTAAAGGGAAAATGAATAAAGTTGAGGTCACAGAGCTGATGGGTCAGGGTAGGGTTCCATTTTTGAACTGAGGTTCCCAAGAAAAATCCACACTTGGTTTTAAGATTCTAAAAAACTAACTGACCAATTAGAATTTAAAATTATAGGATGTTGGGTTGTTGTAGAACCATGCCAAATTATCATGAGCTAGCTTTAGAGACATTAATAGCCACCCATTGTCCACTTCTGTGCCTAATCTAATGTTCTTGTGGCTATAATATGAATCTTTGGGGTATTTACTGACATAACGGACCACCAGCTTCACAACTCAGAAACTAAAGATGTCAATATACACTGTCTGAAGCCAATAGCAGAGACTGCACACATACACATACACATACACACACACACACACACACACACACACACACACACACACATACATATACTGTTCCATAACCTATCAACCTGATGTTCACATCAGTGTATTTGAAAAATGCCTTGATTTATGACTTTTTGTTCTATGAACCTGTCACCACAGTGGAACGTGGTGTTTGGTGTAGCCTGAGTCTATGTTCTCAGGCCACTTAACTCTATTGGCTCAAGAATAAACTATTTTGTTTCTTTTGATGTGAGAGCTATGTTTTATATCCACACATTACAGAATTCCTCAATCGTACACACTACAGATTACTGGAGAAGAGAGGTATAATAGCCCAATTTGAACATACTCCAAAATACAGACACCTATGACATGATTGAAGTCAAATAAAACAAAAATAATGAGCATGTAGATTTTGATCTGTGCTTTCCCTGATTATTAAAGTCAGATTCACGTTCTTGTCATATTAGTCATGTTGTTCATTATTTCATGTCTCTAATTTTATTCCAGACTTGAGTTCACCTTCTTGCCCCATAACTTCTTCACAGCACTTTTCACCTCTGTGTTCCTGAGTGTGTAGATGATGGGGTTGAGCATGGGGGTGATGACCGTGTAGAACACAGCCACAAGTTTGTCTTCGGTGTAGGTGGAAGCAGGCCTCAAGTAGAGGAAGATGGCAGGTCCAAAGAACAAGACAACCACCATAATGTGAGAGGCACAGGTAGACAGGGCCTTGCGCCTTCCTTCAGCAGAATGATTTCTCAAGTTGAACAGGATAACAATGTAAGAGGACACCAAGAAAAGGAAGGAAAATACAGAGAATAATCCACTGTTTACAAACATAATAACCCCAACCACAAAGGTGTCCGTGCAGGCCAGCTTGAATAAGGGATGGAGGTCACAGAAGTAGTGGTCAATCACATTGGGACCACAGAAGGGCAAGGGGATAGTGATGAAAATCTGAATTATGGAATGAAAAAAGCCCCCCACCCAGGAACCAGCCACCAGATGGTGACACACAGTCTTACTCATGATAGTTGTGTAGTAAAGAGGTTTGCAGATAGCCACATAACGGTCATAGGCCATCACTGTAAGCAAGAGGATCTCAGTGACCCCAAAGAAGTGGAAAAAGAATATCTGAGCCAGACAGCCCTTCAGGGAGATGGTTTTAACTTTAGCAAGTAAGTCAGTGATAAATTTAGGGACAACAGTAGAGGAGTAGCAGATCTCCACCAGGGACAAGTAGCTGAGGAAGAAGTACATGGGGGAACGTAGACTCTTACTGATGTTGACTGTCACAACAATGAGGCCATTGCCCAGCACTGTGGCCAGGTACACAGGAAGGAACAGTACAAAGCACACCTTCTGCACCTCTGGATCCTGGAAAAGGCCAGTGATGATCAGTTCAGTCACATTATTTACACTGACCATGGCGTCAGTTCAGGTGTGCCAGACACCAGCTGTTGAGGGACCTGCAATAAAACAAGCAATAACTGTGGCATTATTCACTTTGTTTATATCACTTCAAAGAGTGAAAACCAACTTACAATGTGTTGAGGTGTGCTCACTGAATATTGAGTGCTAATTTTCTAACACTTTATTTTAATTACCTTACTTTCATTATTAAAAAATGAAAACCTAGTAGAAAATTAAAAGTGAGAGAAATCTTTATTTACCAAAGATCACACAGAATATGGTAAAACTTAAGACTCAGACAAGTGTTTCTGACTGTCCAGGGTTCTCTCTAATCCATACAAGACATTGAAACAGTGGTGGAGCACTAAAGTAAAAAGCCTGTTTGTATCGTTTGCACAGCATTTCAATAGCTCTCTCCCACTGTGAAATCCCCTTGGAACATCTCTGATCTCTTACTCATCTCTCTTCTCTGCACCTCAGGAACTTAGCTTCTCACAGATCATTCTCCCCATATTTCCCTGTGCTGTCTTCTTTCCTCAGCCACACACACACTCTTTCCCCCTCCAATGACATAAGCATATACGAGCCACGTTTACACGCTTTGGGGGTGTGATGCCGTGACACCAGGACACGCTGGCTTTGGGTGCATCTTATCCCAAGTGCACTTTCAGTGATGTCACCCTGGTTGATTGAAATGTGGCCAGGTTGTGGGGCCAGTATAGGCACACTGGAAACCAGCAACACTTCAGAGCTGAGTTCTTGTTAAGGAGAAAGAGTTGTTAAAACATTGGTAAAGGTGCATAGGAGAGCATTTCCTCTCTACCCCTGATGCCTCCTTCCAAGGTGAGGGAGCTGTAGAAACATAACATAGCACAGTTATCCACAGTCTTCCATTAGAGGAGCGGGCTGAATTTGGAGGGAGAGATTGGGTACACCCAGCTGGGCCCTTTCCCTCTCCTCATGTGAAATGTTCCAGGATGAACTTCCTAATCTGCTTCAGGGCCAACTCCTGTCTGAGCGCTGTAGAGACAAGGTCCTCTCTGTTGAATATATCCGAAGCTGCCACAGCTGACTGTTTGTCTACTTCTGGAGCAAGTCATGTGAAGGTCACTGATAACTAATGCCAGGCCATATTTATTGTCATCTTTGTCAGCAACAAAGGCAATGCTCCCTCAAACTCAAGTGCCATTTCCGTTAAGTTAGCTCAGCACCCATATAAACAAAATGACCAACCAAATTTATCAGACACGAAAACAGTATTTCTCACACTTTTTTTAAGCAGGGAAAAATGTAAAGCACCTAAATATACATCAAAACTGTGAAAACATTTTCTGTCTACTCAAGCAGGAGTCATGCCATCTAATATTTTAAGAAGAATATCTCTGTGGCAAAAATAAAAGGAATGGCCTCAGAAGAGAAAGAGAAATCAGACATTCATAGAACCAAAAAGAAATTGACTCAAAAGGCTAATGCTTTTAAAGAAACCTTATTCAGCTGCCAAATTACATTGAAATTCAAGGGCACAACAAGCAATATGATTAAATTCAGCATGGCATGTACTATAAAATAAGAGCAATAACTTGATACAAGGCTTTTGAATCACCAGGAATATCCAGTCCCCTGGAAAATCAAGTTGCTGAATAGGGAGACAATGCAGAATCACTTTTTCCACATCTTCCCTCACAAGCAAAAGGATACAGACAGGGTTAGGAGTGTAGGTGGTGGACTACACTGTGGTTTCACAGAAGACCTAGGAGCAAGGAGGACCTAGAAAGTGTTCTGATGACCCCCGTTAGCCTCCAAGCTACCCGACCTTGCAGCTTTGATGTCAATGTTTCATTGGCAGGCCTATCTCATTTCCCACGTCCAGCCCGCACACTGCATTAATTTGACCTGGGCACCAGATCCCCACTGTGTCCTTTCTTCTATCTCGCTGTCGTCTCCTCACACTCAGAAAACTGATAACTAAATTACCAAAGTCTTCCGATCTCCAGTCACCCCGCCCCATCCTTCCTGTAATGGAAAATCAGAAGACTGCTTTACTACACCCTTCCTTCCTCAGATCACTCTGCTGCCTTGGAGTAACCAGGGAAGCCTGAGTCTCTCTAACTAACCAGTGTTTAATGACTTGTCAACTGAGACTAACCAGGAAAGCCTGGGTCCCTCTAACTAACTGTGTTTAATGACTTGTCAACTGAGACTAACCAGGGAAGCCTGGGTCCCTCTAACTAACTGTGTTTAATGACTTGTCAACTGAGACTAACCAGGGAAGCCTCTCACTGGCTTTTAATGGCTTTCAAATCTGAGCCACCTCAACAATTCTTTCTATTGTCCAGCAAACTTCAACTTGTGTATTTTCAAGTCAGTGTCCTCTCCACCTCCACAAACCTACCCTGTTCATTGCACCAAAATCGCCCACTCCTTGTCCTTCCAGCCTTATGCACCTTCTAGGACCAACTGCAGTCCTGCTGGTTCAGTTTGCATTAATTACACGATCCACATACATCTTCTTCTCTCTAAACACTGGGGAAATGCCCCAACCGTTTTCCTTAAGTACAAATCTAACCACATTCCTTCTCTACCGAATCTTACCAACTATTCCCCACTGCCCTCAGCATGAGGTTTGGTATCTTCAGAGGAAATGTAAGCGCCTTCTTAAACTGACTGTAAGCTCTTTGCACCCTTATTGTCTCCCCCAACTGAACACCGTGAAGCTTATTATAACCTAAAGTGCTCTTACCTCTTTCTTTTGGTATTCCTTCTTTCTAAGTTGTACGATGAACCTCATTGCTATAAGAACGAAGCTCTGTGGATTTCTCTTTCAACAGTCCCCCATCATATTTCTTTCAAAGAAATTAATATAATCTTTTGTTATTTCAGCATCTGTATTTATATCCCTTACTAAGAAATACATTGTCTAGTGTTGAAATTACAATTAATTATTTTGCAATTTTATGCATCTTGGGTTAATATAAAAGGCCATCATTTCAAAACTACCTAACTTATATCACACATTTGTAAGTACTCCATATGAATTAATATATTTAGCATGTACAGCAAACCTATAAAAATTGGTGTGATTATTATCTCTTCTTTTTTTCCGAATGAGAAAACAGAAACACCGAGAAGTGAATTAGATTGCCTAGGTTTACACAGCAGCACAGCCAGGGTTTGACAGCTGGCAGCCAACCACATCCACGCTCTTTAACTACCACGCTATACCTAGTAAGAAGAGGGCACGTGTGTGAAATGTAAGTGAAGAGAAATACAAACGACCAGCTATTAGAAGCAGGGGATATATTCACTTGACAACACAAACGCATAACTCTTGTCTGATCTTCTGTTGAAATATTCCTGATCCATTGCGGAAATGAAGGTAAATTTAGTAGAACCATGCTGAGACACTCAGAGATGTAACACGAATTCTAAAATGGTCTTTTAATAAAAACCAGGAGCCAGATATTAGGGTAAATGCTGAAAGATCAGAGAGATAAAGGAACAAGTCACTGCTACATCTCACCTCACCAACTCCACGAATCCTCTCACTGAATGTCTCTGAGGTCTCCGCTGAAAGGGGTCCAGTTGAAAAAGCTTTCCTCAACCGGAAAAGGCTCTGCTAGTTCCTGTCTCCTCACGCCTTTTATAACTCTCTCCGCCCAGCTGTATCACTTCCTTC
The DNA here is from genome assembly GCF_949786415.1 of Peromyscus eremicus. NCBI lineage: Eukaryota > Metazoa > Chordata > Mammalia > Rodentia > Cricetidae > Peromyscus > Peromyscus eremicus. Next base: position 66,084,212 of record NC_081419.1, read on the forward strand.
TTAGTGCTGGGATTAAAGGCATGTGTGCTTCCCAAGCAAAGGCATGAGATCTCAAGTGCTGGGATTAAAGGCATGTGATTCCCAAGTACTGGGATTAAAGGTGTGTGCCACCACTGCCTGGCTCTGTTTCTCTCCTAGACTGAATCAATGGTATGTAGTCCAGGGTGGCTTTGAACTCACAGAGATCCAGACAGATCTCTGCCTCCCAAGTGCTAGGACTAAAGGTGTGTGCCACCACTGCCTGGCTTTTATGTTTAATCTAGTGGCTTGTTCTGTCCTCTGATCTTCAGGCAAATTTTATTAGGGTACACAATAGATCACCTCACAGAGATGAGGAAAATCATGTAAGGACCCATGTTGCCAAACTTTTTCAACAAAAGGAAGAATACGTAGTAGCTTTCCTCTTTGAAAGAATAACTCCTATTTATCTATCTATCATCTCAGCCTTTTCTGTATTTCTTCTCTCTCTAGCTCCCACTTCTTTGTCCCTACTCCTTCCCATGGCTGATAATGAATACATCCTCTCAGCTCACAATCTAGAGCTATAGATGACAAAGGGATCAAGATATGGAGACATGAATCAGTACATGAGCATGTAGAATGTATATCAAAAAACTCTTGGAACTTGCATTACACCAAATGGTATCATGCCTGAGAAAAAGTATAAAGCAGAGCTTTATGTGTCAATTATGCCTGATCACTATGTGAAGCAATGGAACCGCTATTCTAATTACAGGCTCCAACTTCCTTAAACCCAAATGATACCTCACAAGAACCCCAAAATTACAAAGGACTTAAAAAAATATAGAGACTCTGTAATGTTGTATAAAATTATCAATTTAAATAACAACCGTCTCCAAAACTATATATACAAAAGAAACTATCTCATTTAACAAATAAACTCTGACTCTCGGAGAAAAAGCCATGTCCAGCATCATGTGGCTGCTAAGAAACTTAGCACTTTGCTTTTAGGCAGATCGCCTATCTTTAAGTCAGAAGAGCTGCTGCATGCTTATTCTGCCTTGGAAACAAATCATTGCACAAGAGGGGATTTAAAGACACTCAAGATGCACCCAGAATGAACTTTATAATGCAGCTGAGATGGGGATGAGCACTGTATTCTCCCTTTTAAATCCTGGTCCTTAGCAAATAAAGTCACTTAACTAAGAGCACCACCCAGCAGACATCTCACCAGCTACATGAATCACCAAATACAAAACAATATCAGCTAAACCCTCTAAGGGTGATACAGAAAAAAAAATCAGAAAGAAATTTTACTTCCTATTCATAGGTGGAGTGGCAGAAACTGAGAGCGGCTATTAGCTTTCTAAGTGAACAATCTAGTTATTTCCAGTTACTAACTTAAGAACCAATGCTTCTTCATAACATCTGGCTGCTTCCTGAAGGATCTGGGCGGTGGGTACAACTTCAACTCAAAGATCTGACCTGTCCTCAAGAATAAATCACCAGTGCTCTTGAGAGCTTTATAAAACAAGATAGATAACACCTAAGACAAATCACAAAGAAAATTTAAGGGGTTAGAGTAAATGATAATATTTGTATCTAAGAAATAAGAGCTACAAAAAGAAAAAAAACTGAAATTTTAAGAATCTGCTTCATTGCAGAAATCCTACCTCCTCATTCAGACTCCAAGAGTTGTGATTAAGTGCTCAGAACTTTGAACTATTTAAAATAAATGAAGCTATACACTGTAGTCAAGAGACTAACTTCCCCATAGAATTCCTGTTCTCTAGAGTAAAAATTTGCCAAATGAAGTATGACGCAAGGACAGGGTCAAACGGTCTCAATTAATTACATGCACAGCCATAAAATTTTAGTGATTCAATGGAAAGGTGATGAAAGAAACAAATTCAAATGATTTCCCCCTACACAATTCCACTGAAAATAAATGCCAGATTATAAATCAAGTAGCCCCTGGGCACTAACTCGGGGTAAGCAGTTGAAGACCTATGCCACTACATTCACACCATCTCGCCTCCCCACATCTTATTCCTCCCTGTTTCCTCCTCTATGTAAAATGAAAGTGTTTGATTTTCAGACACCACTGCCCCCTGTTGATGCATGCTGCAGCCACGATCAACCTCACCATGATGTCTGACATTGTGGCTGATAGCAAGCCCTTGGGCAACATCTCCTTCAAGCTGTTTGCAGACAATGCTCGAAAGAGAGCGGGAAACTTTTGTGCTCTCAGCACCAGAGAGAAAGGCTTTCTCCTTTCACAGAATTATTCCAGGATTCATATTCCAAAATGACAACTTCACACACTATAATGTAGCATGTCCATCTACAGGGAGAAACTTAAGGATGAGAACTTCAACCTGAAGCAAACAGGCTCAGGCATCTTGCCCACAGAAAATGCAGGACCAAGCACTAATTTCTCCTAGTTTTTCATCTGCATTCCAAGACTGAGAGGCTGGATGGCAAAGAGGTGATCTTAGGGAAGGTAAAAGAAGGCATGAGCATTGTGGAAGCCACAGAAAGTTTGGGGTCCAAGAATGGCAAGACCAGCAAAAATATCTCCATTGTTCACTATGGACAACTCTACTTCTTTTGACTTTCAGACATCTTACCCATCAGACCATTCCTTCTGCAGCTCAGGAGAACACCTCTACCCCATCGATTCACCATACCTGTCATCACCGCTCTCACTGAAGTTCTTTAGGTTCCGTATTTTCTTCATTCCTCTCCAAGTCTAACTGAAATGCAGAGTTAAGTTTACTATTATGAATCAAAACTAAGTAATAAATAATAAATAAATACATATTGGAAGTGTTAATCTAAACTGTTCATCAAACTTCCTAATTCCACATTCATGTACTTGAGTGTAATATTCATGTATTAAATCACTTAGTCAACCTCTGTGTCAGTGAGGACAGTGGTTATGATCATAGACTAGGACTAGAATTTTCTCTGAGAGTGATGTCATTCACTCACTCAGTCATTCAACACACACTGTTAAATCCTATGAAATTCTAAGCAATATTCTCAGTAATGAAGAATGAGCAGAGGGAAAACAAAATACCTAAACTCATGGTAATAAAAACCATCATACCCTTTCCTGGACATAACGGAAGTGGAGATAAGCATAAACAAATGCAATTTGATAAACAATTCAGTAATAAGTCTGTGGTAGCTAATCTTGGTTGTCAACTTGTCACACCTGAGAAGAGGGAACCGCAGTTGAAGAATTATCTCCACAAACTTGGCCTACCGGGATATTTTCTTGACTGGTAATTGATGTAGGAGGCACAGCCTTCTGTGGGCAGCACCAAACCTAGACAGGAGGGTCTGGGATGTTTAAGAAAGACATTTAAATGTGAGCTTGTGAGCAAACTAGTAAGCAGCATTCCTCCAGGGTCACTTTGCTTTAGTTCCTTCCTCCGGGTTCCTGCTTTGGATTTCCTCAGTGCTGGACTATGGGTTGTAAGATGAAATAAATCCTTTCCTCCTCAAGTTTCTTTTAGTGAGGGTATTTTATCACAGCCACAGAAAAGTAACTGGAAACAAGTCCTATGGGGGGAAAAATAAAACAGATTAAAAGTGACAGGAAATTCTGGTAGATACTATTTTAGATACAGTCACAAAGAAAATCAATCTCATACCATAGTCCCTCCCAAGAATAATAAAGAATGGTTGTAAACACAAGCAATAGTTAGAATAGAGAGTAGAGAAATATAGCTTGATCCAGGATGGCACTAATGAAGATTTTAAGAAGTGATCAGAATTTTGGCATTCTTTGAAGGTAGAACTAATAATATCTTCTGATGCTTTCACTAAAAGGAGATAGATAAAGAAAAAATGAAGAATACCTACAAAAAGATAAATATCCATGAGACTACAGGGAAGAATAAAGCATGCTGGAAAAGTTAATTTGGGAATAGAAAGACCCCAAAACTACAAAACCAACAGAATGACACAAATTAATGCACACCTTCCAATAATAATGTTGAGTATTAATTGAATCTCCCAATGAAACAACACAGGGGAGCAGACTGGGTTTAGAAACAGGCTCCAGGGCTGAAGAGATGATTCTGAAGTTACAAGTACTCACTGTTCTTCCAAAGGAACAGAGCTCAGTTCCCAGCACCCACATCAGGCAGTTCATAACTTCCTGAAACTCCAGCTGCAGGGCATCTGACACCCACTCCAGGACTCCTCCACAGGCACCTGCACTCATCTGCACACACGCATACACACAGAGACCCATAATGAAAAGTGAAAATATCTCTCTTTCTCCACTCTGCTCCCTGAGACAGGGTCTGCCCTGCAGCCTTCCTCTGCCAAGTGTTGTGATTAAAGGCATGTGCCCTCATGCCTGGCATAAAGTAAATGTTAATGTTTTTAAACCCATCAGTTTGTCACTTCTGAGAAACCAAGCTTACCATCAAAAACAAATGTAACCTTAGGGGGAAAGGAAACTATGACTGCAAGCAACTGGAAGTAAAAAGCAACCAGGGGTCAACTAAGCGTAAGTATAATATAATATACTTCAAGGTAAATGTCAAACCAGAATTAATCAGAAAGAAACATAGTCACTCCATGCTAATTAAGAGGACAACTCATACAGAAGACATATAATTTTCAACATTTATGCAGCCAACACTGATGTGCCCAATTACATAAAGTGAACACTGCAGCATGTATATACACAGATTAAACCCAACGTAATAATAGTAAATGACTTGCTCAGCCTTGATGCAGGGTGGGAGGGTCTTGGTCCTGCCTCAACTGAATATACCAGACTTTGCTGACTCCCCATGGGGGCCCTTACTCTTTTGGAGGAGAGGATGGGAGTAAAATGAATAAAAAAAAATTCTTAAATAAAAGAAAAAGAAAGAAAGAAAGAAATCAAGACAGTTAGAGTGGCAGCCATTCTCAACATTTACTAATTTTTATGAGAACATTCAAAATTCTCTTGTAAGCAGTTTGGAGTGTGCAAGACCCCACTGCTAACTTCAGTGACCCTACTGTGCTGCAGAACACTGAAGCCTATTTTTGTGTCTGGCAATAGAGGCTTGTCTGCAACGTCTGCACATTGTAATACAGAACATGCATATTCAATTGAACGTATTTTGGGTCACTAGATGATGTGACATGTCTTGATGTTTAATGATTTGGACATCTCATTTTGACTCACTGGATGAATAAAAAATATTTTAAAAAAAGAAATAAAGAAAAGAAAAGGAGCTGCCTCACCCCGACTCTCAGAGTTAGTCACAGGTTTGAATCAGAAGTAAACATGAAGGCCAATAGACTTCTGCTATCCATTTTGGTAGCCATCAGTATGTAGCTAAATATAATTTTAAGTTAATTATTATTTAACAAGGTTAAAAAAAAGAATGCTGCGCATATTTCAAGTGCTCAGTAGCCCTATGGCACTTGATTAGCACAAAGATTTCTGCCATCAGATAAACTCCTATGAGCAATGTTGACTCAGACTACAGCAGCTTTGAAGCAAAAGGTTTGCCTGGGATGTGAGCTCCATGATGAGATGGTCTCGGTCTGTGTGCCATCATCTCACCAGCTCTTAGAACTAAGCTTCACCCAAAACGCATGTTCAGTTGATTTTGTTGAATAAATTATTAAATGAATCCAAACCCCTAAAATGGATCATTAGTTAAGAAAATTATGCTACAATTAGGCTGTGTGATAACACCAAATCATTGCGAATCATATTTGGGGGAAATATTACATGAGAAAATGCAATGGATCTGATGTTACATGAAAACACTTGGATCATTCTCCTCTTCCTCTTTGGGATTAGGGAACAGACCTAGGGATAGAACAAAATTAAAGTCAGATTTTTAGATGAACACAAAATGAAATACTTCAATCACCAGCCTCATTTGTTATTAAGGCTGGCCATATGACTATTTTCTCAGATAATATGAAAACAAAAATGTTGTGCAGCATATTTGAAGAATCTCCTAAAAGCAAAAAGAATCAGATTATCCTTCTCTTTCTTACTGATTTTTGATGACATAAATGAATTAAAAATGTTATGATCCCATAAAGCAACCACCAACCTCATGTGATTGCTAAAATTTAAACTTTTTAAAATTAAACTTAGAATTCAGTTCTTCGGTCTTTCACGACAATGGGCCTGTGATCACCACATTAGACTTCCTCCAGTACTGCACTTTCCACCTCCATACTTCGGAATTCTAGACCATTAATTTTCTCTTTTTTCTGTTAGTATTCAGCCAAAACTGAAGGATCCAAATATCCAATGGGAAAAGAACATAATACTATATATGCAAAGTGGTCCCTACATTCTGTAATTTCTCTTGCAAAAATAATTATACAGTGTTTATTATCTAAACTGTATTTTAATGTGACAGATCAGTGAAGATTACACACTTTCCAATGCTGGGGTGATATAACTGAACTGCCACTAGTTCTTGAATTGAGAAGCTTTTTGTTTTTTTACTTTTTTGATTTTCACAAGGTTTTTAATTCTTTAACAAATGGTCACCGCTGAAAACATATATGCAAATAACATTATACACACTGAGTTCATTGTATTTAGGAATACACATGTATATATGTATATGAATGTAACAACAATTAATGAAAAAAAAGAGACCATAAATCTGAAAGGAGGGATATATAGGAGGACTTGGAGGGAGGAAAGGAAAGGGAAAAATGAAGTAATTATATTATAATCTTAAAAAGATAAAAGAAGTAATTTAAAAACAATGGGAAAATATTTTCCATTAATCTCTGAGGTTTTCTCCCAGCGAGAGTAGAACAAAGTGAGTAATTAGCTCTCAGTAGACCATCATGTCTCAACCCTCAGTAGGTGAGGTAATTTCTGAAAATGTTGATAGTTCCATTAGAGCAGACTTTATCAACCTGTGCAGTACCCAGCCCCTCATGGGTCACTGAGGAAGTCCTGTCTGTAGCTTTTGCTGAAGAAACCAAACCTGTAGAAGAGTGAGGAACTCTATCACAGTCAACTTCCTACAGTCCCAACATGCTATAATGCAAGCAGTGTGTCAAGTGAACAGGGCATGTCTCCACTGTGTTTAGTTCTGAGCCAAAAATGTTAAATATGCACTAAGAAACTGTGAAAAGCATTTAGCATAACATATAACAGAAGCCATTACAGCAAAAAATGTTACTATACCTATGATATGCTACAGTAAAAGGCAATGCAATAAAGAAAAAGAAAAAAAAAGATGTTACTTCAAAGAAGCCCTCCTTAAAAAAAAAAAAAAAAAAGCCTTGAATTGTCAATTAGTGCTTCAAAGCTGCAAGAATCGGGTGTGTTCTGAGCAGCTGTACAGGACAGACATGGGTGCAGTCATCACACAAAATTAATGCCTAGCACTAATGATGGTGATGGTGGTGGTGATGTTAAACCTTATTAAGTGACCTGTTCTCTGGATCATGTTCTTCTATAAATGTGTTTGCTACAGTCCTGCCACAGCTGGGTTCAGGTCCCGAGATGGGGAAGGGGCATGGATGCAAAGAAGTGTCCAACTACCAGATCAGTTTTACACAAGAAGTCAGCCTGGAATAGCTTGAGCCATCTTACATTTGGAAAACAAGCATGTTTTCCCATCTTCCAGCATTAACTCTGGAGAAAACAAATATTTTTTTTTCCTAACTTCTGCATCAAAACAACTTTTAAACCAAAAACAATGCTCAGCATTTTGTTAACTTGGTTAAATATTGAGCCAGGCACATCCTGGCCTTACAAAGCTAAAAGGTGATAAACATAGGCACATACTCTCAAGAACAACAATATTGTCCAAAACTTAACAAAGTATATTTGCAGAAATAGGGGTGATTTGCCATTGGCTGCTTGCATACAGTTGGCTTGTATTTCTCTGTTTCCTTGTCCTACAAAAGGGTCCCGCATGCCCAAGCTTCTCTATAAAGGGCAAACTTTGACAAAGTTCTCTTTCCATCTTAATGTTTTTTTCAAAATTAGGAGATGTAGTTAATGTCCCCTTTGTTGCTTCCTTGTATGTGCCCAGTAACTTTTACTGCCGCTGATCCTGCCCACACTGAGTCAGAAAAGTTCCCAGGGTCTGAGGTGAGAGCTGGTATTTCCAGATAAGAAATCTGAGAAGCATCAGCCCCCAAAGAATTTTAGAGGAAAATATTGGAGAAAAGGAAATGGGGTTTCTGGGAATGATCACATCTGTCCTATTCATGACTGACAGAATGAAACTAAAAGCCACCAAGAGAATCATCAATACTATGAGAGAAAAGGGAGCTTGCAGGCCGTGGTTTTGCTGCATGAGACTGCTTCCATGGGTCTTGCCTCTCAGACATCTGTTGAACAAGGGCTCATATGCTGATCCAAAACCAGGCCCCATGGCTCCAAAAGATGTTATACGTGGGCTGAGGAGATCACTTATTAAAATACTTAGTTGCAAGTATGAGGAGCTGAGTTCAACAACCAGACCACAAGTACATGGTGGAATGCTTAAAAGCTCTGGGTAGGAAGGGACAGGACAGGGAGGTTTCTAAGGCTCACTGGCCATGCAGCTCAACCTAATCAGCATGTACCAAACAAATAAGGCACTCTGTTTTCAAAAAGCCAAAGTGATCAACACCTGAGGAACAATATCTCAGGTTGACCTCTGGCCTTCAGATGCTAGTGAATACATATATACATACCCACACACACACATATTCATACAACACACACAAAAAAACTTATACATGTATATTATTGGATTAAATAGTCACCATAATCATACAGATGTCTTCCTAGTGTTTATCTTGCTAAATTTAGGCAAAAACCATTATTCACAGGAGTTGGGCACCTTAACTCTCTGGCTGTAGCTGGCAGGCAATTAAAACATTTTAAGGAATTCAGAGCCAGAGCTCTCTTAAAATTTAATAAGGAAATGATGTGCTGTTCACTGTGAAAATGTTCAAGAAGAATCTGTGAGAGCTGATGTAGCAAGCCTCAAGAGTTATTCATACACCAAGTATTTATAAAGCATCAAATATGATATTCACAGCTATAAGGGAGAGATAATGAATAGTCCTCTACTTGAGAGCTTATACTTTGAGAGAGAAACACATTTATTACCATTATAATAAAGCTGGTAGAGCAATGAAATCACGAAAATTTTGGAAACAATTCTCAAGAAGGAAAGCTATCAGCAAACACTTCACAACACAGGTGATTTTGAAGTGGGACTCTACGACTCTACCGGTCTGGTATATAGGAAAAGAAAGTAAAGTCACCCCATCTATTCCCCAAGAAGATGTCACTTGTGAACATTCACCATGAACAAGATATAGTGGAGTCACCAAGAAAAGGAAGATTCCATGCTGCCATTAAAGACATTATTCACCTATAGCTTCAACCAACACAGACAAGAAAGAAAGGGAGGAAAATCCATGTTTAGTGACAGCACAGACACTCCATCTCTCTACTTAAGAAAGGATTTTTTTTTCTAGTTCCATCCATTTGCCGACAAATTTCGTGATGTTATTTTTTTTTAGCAGCCGAGTGATATTCAATTGTAAATATACCACATTTTCTTTCTCCAGACCTCTATTGAGAGACATCTAGGTTCTCTCCAGTTTCTGGCTATTATGAGCAGAATAACAATGAACATGTTTGAGCAAGTGTACAGTGGAGTGTCCCTTGGGTGTATGTACAAGAACAGTTGGTACACCTGGATCTTGAGGTAAATCGAGTCCCATCTTTCTGAGGAACTGCCATACTGATTTCCATGGTGGCTGAATGAGTTTGCACTCCTATCAGAAATAGATGAGTGTTCCCCTTATTCCACATCCTTGTCAGCATAAGCTGCCACTTGTGTTATTGATCCTAGCCATTCTGACAGGTGTAAGATGGAATCTCAAAGTAGTTTTGATTTGCATTTCCCTGATGGCTAAGAATGTTGAACATTTCTTAAGTGTTTCTCAGCCATTTGAGTTTCCTCTATTGTGAAGTCGTTGTTTAGGTCTGTACCTCATTTTTTATTGAATTATTTGGGTTTTAGATATCTTAGCTTCTTGAGTTCTTTAGAATATTTTGGACATCAGCCCTCAATCTTTTCCCATTCTGTAAGCTGCCTCTTTGTCCTCATGACAGTGTCCTTTGCCTTACAGAAGCTTCTCAGTAACATGATGACCCATTTATGAATTACTGATCTTAGTGTCTTTGCTAACAGTATTCTGTTCAGAAAATCATCTTCTATGCCAATAGGTTCAAGGCTATTTTCCATTCTCTCTTCTGTCAAGTTCAGTATATCTGGCTTTATATTGAGGTCTTTGATCTACTTGGAGTTGAGTTTTGTGAAGGGTACTAAGTATGGATCTATTTGAATTCTTCTACGTGCAGACATAAATCCACACACCTATAAATACCTAACTTTTTATAAAGAAACCAGAAATGCACACTGGAAAAAAGACATCATCTTCAACAAATAGTGCTGGTCAAATTGAAATGTCTATGTCATTTTAATACCATCTTTGTTGAAATGCACACTAGAGAAAAGACAGCATATTCAGCAAATGGTGCTGGTCAAACTGGAATGTCCTGTCATTTTAAATTCATCTTCATTTATAAATTGTGGACAGTGAAAGAGGGCCTAAAGTAATTTCTTAAATGCCAAAATGTCACAAGTACTGAAATTATTCACAGGAATTATCTAGTGATCATAATCAATAAATGATACAAGATTCTAAGAAGCAATCAGAATAATAGAAAAACCCTTAGATATAATTTTAAATGATACATTTTTTCAAATAAAAAGAGACAACGAGATTGATAGCCTTATCCTCTGATTAATTCCTCTGGCTGGTTTCCTTTCGAAGTTAAATGTAATGAACTTCCTTTTTAAGTTATTATCCTGAGGTATTTTAAATAAATAAGGAAAAAGGAAAAAGAAGAATCAACTTTACCCAAGAGGTAGTTATGAAAACATTCTCCTTACACTGGGTGCAGCTTGGTTAAGGAATATCTCCTAATATTTCACATTACTTCATGATAATTACTAGTGTTAATAATTAATTAAATGCTTCAAACTAGGTAGCAGAGAGGATGAAAATTTTTTCCAACATGAGAAATGCTAAGTGATTAAAGTGATACACATCACAATTTCTCTGATCATACATGTATTGAGATTACTATACTATACCCCATATATTATATTACTAAGTATCACTTAAAAATATGTTTTCTATTTTTGAGAAAAAAATACATTTTTTCTTATTTTAATTACACTTCTCCTTTCCCTTTCCTCCCATCAAACTCTCCCATATACCTGTCTCCTCTCTCCTTCAACTTCATGGCCTCTTTTTTTCACTAATTTTTTTGCATGCATATATGTTTATATATGTATATATTCCTAAATATAACCTATTCAGTCTGTAAAATGTTACTTGTAGGTATGCTTTCAAGGCTGACCTAAAACTACAAATTTTTAATGGGCTTTACATTGACTTGAATATTCAAATTAGTCAAGCCATGATAAAAGCAGGTATTAGGAAGATAATCAAGTTCCATAAGTTTACAGAAAGGCAGCTCAGCACTGTGCTTGTATATAACACTAGGTTACCATGGAGTTTTGACCTATTAATAAGAGTCACAGAAGCAGCAATGTGATATCCTTATATCTGTGGCCACCATTTTTTTTTAATATCTCACAGAAAAGAAATCCACTTTAACGGTAAGTTACACTTTTTAAAATCATTCCCATCACTTAGCTCTCCTTCACTCCATCCCTAGGTTCTTTTTGACCCACAGCTTTCTCATGGCATTTTTCACCTCTGAATTTCTGAGTGTGTAGATGATGGGGTTCAGCATGGGGGTGATGACCGTATAGAACACAGCTACAAGTTTGTCTTCAGTGAAAGTGGAGGAAGGTCGCATGTAGAGGAAGATGGCCGGTCCAAAGAACAAGATGACCACAGTGATGTGAGAGGCACAGGTGGAGAGGGCCTTGCATCTCCCCTCTGCTGAATGGTTCCTCAAGTTGACCAGAATGATGACATAGGAGGTCACCAGGACAAGGAAGGAACACAGAGCAATTAAGCCACTATTGGCCATTACAGTGACACTCTCCACAAACGTGTCAGTGCAGGCCAGCTTGAATAGTGGCTGGAGGTCACAGAAGTAGTGGTCAATCACATTGGGACCACAAAAGGGTAACTGAATAGTGATAAGAACCTGAATTAGAGAATGTAAAAAGCCCCCCAGCCAAGAAACACCCACCAGCATGTGACACACTTGGTGACTCATGATGTTCATGTAATGAAGAGGTTTGCAGATGGCCACATAGCGGTCATAAGCCATCACTACAAGCAAAAAGATCTCAGCAACACCCAAGAAATGGAAGAAGAATATCTGAGCCAGACAGCCCTTCAGGGAGATGGTTTTAACTTTAGCAAGTAAATCACTGATGAACTTAGGGACAACAGTAGAGGAGTAGCAGATCTCCACCAGGGACAAGTTGCTGAGGAAGATGTACATGGGGGAACGCAGACTCTTACTGAGAGTGACCATTGCAACAATGAGGCCATTGCCCAGCACTGTGGCCAGGTACACAGGAAGGAACAGTGCAAAGCACACCTTCTGCACCTCTGGATCCCGGAAAAGGCCAGTGATAATCAGTTCAGTCACGTTATTTGCCCTGGCCATGGCTTCAGTTCAAGAGTAATGGACATAAAGCAGGGAATGTCCTGAAATTTAAAAAAAAAAAATGTAGCACCAGTTTATACCATTTCCAGATGTCAGAGAAAGCAAACCACTTACTAATCATGCCTTTAGCCAATAAGTATTAATTCAGAATTCAACATGGCACTCTAACATTTTATGATATTATAATTTTCTTACTTTTATCACTGGAAAACAGAAATCCAGAGACATAATTACTCACCCATAACCACACAGAGGTCAATTCTGGGTCCAGAACCATTCTTTCTAGCTTTTGATATGTTGATGTTTATGACAACATATTCTGAATTTGGACAGCCATTCAAGCTAAGACCTATATTTTTACTTCTTATATTTTAATATGTATTCTATTTTAATATCTCTTCTTCTCGGGCAATTCCCTTGGCCTACTTCTTCCCCTCTCTTCTTTGTTTCTTTCTTCTGTGTCTCAAAAAGTATCCATTTTCTGTTGTATCAATATATTAATGCATGTGAAAATATGTCTCACCAGTAATCAAGTAAATTCCCATAAAATATAAAAGGAAACATGCATTTTTAAAAATCAATCAAGGCTTTTTACTTGGAAAGGTGATGAGCAGAAGAGAGATAACAAGTGCTAGTGTGAAAGTTATGGTTGGCCTCATATTCAGTTGTAAACATGAAGACCAGTACCACCACCCTAGAGAACAATCTACCATCAAATTTATGGACAGGTACTTCCATCAATGAGTAGCAAAGAAAGTCTAATGCTACACATAAGTATTGGGGGCAGTGTATTGCAGCCATTTGCAACTGCCTTTAATAAATCTTCCCAAACTCTACATTCAAGAGTGCCATCTTGGTATCCTTATGTCAGTCAAGGTCACAGTATTTATATATTGTAAATTATCAAACACAATAAATCAGATTTATCCTTATTAAGAAGACCCATTTGCAAGCACACAACTTGGTAGAGACTATCAGAAGAGATTTTTATTTCCTTATACAGTAAAAATACACTCCAGCCACACCCTGCCAGAGAGCCGAGTGAATTTGGAAGAAGAGATTAGGCATACACAGGCAGGACCTTACCCTCCTCCCCTCTAAATGAATATTTCAAATAACATACTTTTTCCTCAGAGGTTCTGTCTCTGTGGTTGAGTAAATCCAGTGCTGCCATGCCTGTGTGTATATGTTTGCCAAACTCTTGAGCAAACTATACAAAAGCTACATGGACAGATATAAGCCACCATCTCCCTATCATCTTCATCAATAACAAGGCAATGCTTTCTGCTCACTCAAGTGTCTCCTTTCTAAATTACTTCAGCTTCCATGGGTGGCAGAAATATTAAGTTTCCTAAAAAACATAGAATGTATGAAGTGATACCACTTTACAACAGGAAAAATGTAATAATCTAAGTATATATCAAAGCTATGGCAGTATTATTTATCTACCCAAATAGGAAGCATAGTCTCATATTTCTGAGCAAATATCTGTCATTTGACCAAAAAGAAGAAATGAATGGGTCATTCATTAACAGAATCTGTAAACAAAGACATAACAGATGAGTTCAAATTAAATATGACCTCTGTTAGAAATTTTAGGTGCATTTACCTAAATAAATACATAATTCTTCTCTGAGCTTAAACACAATTTAATCTTGATCTATTACAGAAGTTAAGATAAATTTAAACACAATTTAATCTTGATCTATTACAGAAATTAAGATAAATTACTAGAACAAATATGAGACATCACTTGGAGATAGAATTGTGTAGATTCACAGTGTTCCAGGCTTCATCCTCAAACTCCTTTGGGAATGACCTTTGTCTCTGGAAATGACTCTCTCTCTTTCTCTCTCTCTCTCTCTCTCTCTCTCTCTCTCTCTTTCTCCCTGTCCTTCTTCTTCCTCTCCCTGCCCCCACTCACCATTCAAACCCTCTCTCACTTAAATGGTAAGAAATACCTCCTGCTTTGCTTCATACTAGAACAGAACATACGATAGAATATAGACAGACCATGACTAGGGAAAATATGAGACAGCTTGACATAGTAATTGATCTTCTTGGGGTGAAGTAATAGAACTCTACCAATAAAGGCCCCAATCTAGTAATCCCCAAATAGTATTTTATAGAATGCATAATTGCAAAGAAATTCAGCATCATCCCATTTCATGCTATGGATTTTAAACCAAAAGAAAAGTTATGAGCTCAGTTCATTACTGTCTACTCAACCACCACTTCTTCTCAAAAATGAATTCTCATGGCTCTAATAAAAATGTAACTAGCCCAACATCCTATGTCAGATGAGAAACTCTGCACCTTGCTTCTAGTCACACCACCTACCTTTATATCAGAAAAGCTGCTGTGCTCTTATGCTTCCTTGGAACAACAAGTAAAAAAAAATGGATAGCATGAATTTCAAATACACTCAATGTGCCTCCAAGTCAGCATAATGTTAGGTACCCAGCTGGAACACATCACTACTCCAGGCGTGTTCAGACTTAGGAAAACTGGGCTGGGAGAATAAGTGGATTGTTGCCTGAAAATGCCGGTCCCAGAGCAAGGAAGAAGATCTGTGGGCTAATGTTACCACCCCGCTGATTTCTCACTAAAGACACTCAGCTCATACTCAACTAAGCCACTCTGGGGGCAGTGCTGACGAGAATTTAAAGAAAGATTATTCTAACTCCCTCTTTTCGTATATGAAGAGACATGGGCTGAGAGAGGGCAATTGGCTTTCCAAAACCATACTCTAATCATTTTCCAGGTACTATCTCCGAAATCATTACTCTTTCCAAAAATACTAGGCTATCATTGGTGATATGGGGTGATCATTGTTACTATAGTTAAGGAGTTGGCTCTGTCTCCTAGAACATATCAAGAAGGATCCTGGCAGCTTTAAAAAAACAAGACACAGTAAGCAGAGTCTAATATAAATCACAAAAGGGGAAATTCACAACATCTGCGTTTGAATTTGCAATTTTGAAGAAACAAAATCCCTAAGAATGGTAAACTCAGAGTCTCTGGGATCCTGTTTTGATAAGAAACTACCCACCCATACAAAGTCCAAGCACTGCAACTGAATGCTCACATACTTGAACTGTTCAGAGTAAACCAACCCTCAGCTTGTAACCAAGGGACCAACTTCCCCATGGAATTTCTTCTCCCTGCACTAAAACTTGCCAAATAACTATGACTTGAAGAAAGTTTCACAATCTATTCCAATTATTTTACTGTCCCTTCCATGTTGTTTTGCACACAGTAGAGAGAAAGAACACGAAGTGTCAAAAGCAAGGCCTGCAGGAGACATTTGACTAAACTTGCCAGCTGAAACTTAATCCCAGATGAATAAGGAAAGAGCAGAAGCCCACTGGGCACTGGTCATCAGTACAGGATTCACTGTCCACCTACAGCTGGGCTGCTCCACTTTCCCTTCTCGTTCCTCTTTGCTTACACTTCTCATTTTAATAAGAGTCCACCTAGCCTAGCATTGCTGTAGCCTTCATGGATGGTGTATACTATTTGTGCATAAAAGCACTTAGTCTCTGTGTGGCTCTGTCCCTATATCAACAACAGCGGTCCAGTCAAGGAACGTAGCCGGAATTTCTTCTGGTAGAGAGGTCATTTGTTGATCCATTTATTCATCCATCAATTAACAAATATAATATTGAATTCTATGATGTTCCAAGTTCTGTTATAGGTACTAAACAATACACTGTGAAAAAAATAAAGCCATTTAAGCTCATGGATGCAGCATCCTTAATTTCTCTTTTACAATATAGCTGAGGTAGAGAGAAAATGAAAAGATAATTCCAGACAGTCAACTCAGACCTTTCATGAGTAGAAAGAAAAAAATTAAATATGACAAAAAAATACTAGTGGACATAGCCACAGGATAAGACATGCTGAATACATCACACAATTTCGCTCAAGGACATAGATAAATCAATCTCAAGCCAACTGCAAAACTTCCTCCTTGCTGAACATCTTTCACGGTACCAGAAGGTGCTATGCAGGCTGCTGGAAAGAAAAGACAGCAGTGATCTTACCCAGTGCTGGGCCATACATGCTACAATAGTGACATGCCAGGAGCAATGTGCCCACTGGTGCAATCGTGGTATGATGGCTATGGAGTAACCAGCTGGTCTCTGAGAGGATGTGAGGCCTGTTCCACAGGAGGGAATTCATGCCTGGCCAAAAGCCCATAGCTGGGACAGTCATAGACCCTCAGGTAGAAATTGTTGTTGTTGTTGTTAATATTCTGACCCGCCCCTTCTAATCCCACCTCTTGGGGCTGCCCTGCATCCTGACATAAAAGCCTCATTTTAAGGAAAAAATTCCTCCCCTTCCTCTCTCTCTTCTGCTCTCTCTTTGTCCATTTCCATGAGGTGTGCACACCTCTGCTTTCTCTCCCTTCTCTTTCTCCCCTCTCTCCCTCTTTCCTATCTTTCTCTTCATCTCTCTATCATAATAAACTCTCCATGTGGATGCAGCGCCTGGGTATGAATGACTTTCCGTGAGCCGCTGCCCCCACTGCATCTGCCCAGCCTGTTTTCCCACACCCCTGGCCTGGCAAGCTGGGGGTTCCCGACTCATGCAAATTCATAACAATTGTTGTTGTTATTGCTGTTGTTGTTAAAAGGTCATGTTCTCTTCTAAATGCTTATGTTTATATCTACTGTGATGGCTAATCTTGGTTGTCAACTTGACTATATCTGGATTGATCTACAATCCAGAAATGAAGAGCATGCTTGTGATCTGGATCTTGGGGGCAGGAAGACAACATGCCTTTAATCCAGATCTTGAAGCAGGAAGGCACACCTTTAGTCTAGGCCACATCTTCTGCTATATATAGATAAGCATATATATAAATATATGCTTATGTAAGGACAACGGAAAAAGGAAAGGTTCGTTCATTCTTTGCCTGCTTGTCATCACCTTGTCAGCATATTCATTCCTTCACTGGCATTGGAACTATGTCTTCAGGATTCCAGAACATACAGAAGACCAGCTGAGACACCCAGCCTCATGGGATTGAGGGATTATTAGATTCTTGGACTTTCTATTCACAGATAGCCATTGTTTGGCGGCAGCCTGTAAATCATTTCAATAAATTTCCATATATGTGTCTGTGTATGTACATATATGGAGAGAGAGAAAGACAGAGACAGAAACAGACAGAGAGAGAGAAAAGGGAGGATTCATTCTATAAGTTCTGTGACTCATAAAATCTTTCTGCAGCAGGCAATGCAGAGATTCATAACTGGTCAAAGTGCTAAGGATAGGTGACTGTGAATACTAAACTCTAAATGGGATCTTTTCAACTCCCCTCCCCCAAACTCAGGGAACATCACAGAAGAGGAGGCAGAAAGACAAGAACTAGAAGATGGCGGGGGGGGGGGGGAGTGCTGTGAAGTTCTGTCTTCTGGACATGACATGGATATTGTACTCATGAACTCACAGGAGTTGTGGTTTCTAGCACAAGACCTCCAGAAAACGAAGCCAGTCAATATTCCAGTATCAGTGGAGGAGATGTTAATGAGGTCCTTCTTCTAATTTAGGAGCTATTGGCAGTTGATAGCTACAAGAAGAGGATGAATCCTTCTCCTTTGGGGATGTGGTCATTGGTAGGTTGCCCATGCTCTAGCAGATGGCGCCACACTCAGGTACATATGGCACGAATTAATTAGATTGAGTAGATAATTTCTTCAAAAAGAGAAAGATGTGTCAGAGGTTGTGGTACACCTTTAATCCCAGATTTTGAGAGGCAGAGGCAGGCAAATCTCTATGCATTCAAGGCCATCCTAGTCTACATAGCAAGTTTCAGGACTACATAGAGAGACCCTGTTTTAAATTAAAAAAAAAAAAAAAAAAAGCAGAAATACCAGAACATGAAGTTCAAAGAGGGATGTGTTAGGAAGAAGTCTAGGAAGAGATGGGGAAATGGAGAGAATGGAGAGTAGGTATGATCAAAATACATTTTGTATATATGTATGAAATTCTCAGATAATAATATTTTTAAGTTTTTGAGAAAACATGAATGATTTATTTAGGCTAGCACACCAAACATTTAATCATCATAGCTTTAACTGCAAAAACAAAACCTTCACAAGAGTGAAGGATGCTATCACAGCCAGCTAAATACCTAGCCTACTAAAAACATAAAGTATCAAGAGAAGTGGAGGTGTCTCTACACTGCTTAGTTCTAGATCTAATGTTTTGAAATACATTTTAACAAAGCATAAAAGCATTATTGACTATAATGTAGCCCCTGTACAGTCAATAATCATTTAATAAATAACTAACTGTATCCCTAAGATGTACCAAGTTCTGTGCTACACATTTGAAAGGAATTGGATAACAAAGCATGTTTACCACCATCCCCCAAAAACACTCAAACCAATATGAATGAACTACCAATTGATGTTGGTCTGGGTGTGGAATAGACCAATTCTGAGCAGATCTACATGTGAGAAAGACCAGAGGCAGAGATGCGGTTATCACACAAAATAAAACTAACAATCAGCATAATGGTGATATAGTTAATATTTATTGAGTGCCATATTCTTTTCTAAAAGCTTAGCATGCATATTATCTGATTTAATGCCCAGAGTAATCCTATGAGTTTCATCATGGTATTGATATAATTAAATTTAATCATCAAAAACAGTTGTTCACAGAAGTTAAGGAATATACACCTCAGGTTGTGCCTGACAGGCAATTGGATTAGACTAAAGAATGTCAGAGCCTGAGGAAGAGATGTGGTGCCAACACATGAGTGCTCTAAAATTCTATGTAATTTGCATTGTAAGGATTCACACTCAACAAGAGCTTATGGGGCATCAATTATGGCCAGGGTAGAAGGAACTACAAAGAGGAAGGAACAGCACACACTTCTGCACATAACAGCAAACAGTCTGAGAAACACATATGAATAATCACAATGAAAGTGGCGATGTTTATATCATGTTTCTAAAATGGCTACAAAAAGGAGACCCAAGTCTACCTCAGGAAGAGGGAGTTTGGGAGAGACTTTATAAAAAAAGATGATTTTAATTAACCAAGATTTTAACAGATCTATAAGGTTTTGCTGTATGTTAAAGGAAGGTAAAGGCATTCCACATAGAATAAGCAGAATTTACTCCAGGAATGTTCATCTGTCCTACTGTCATTTCCTGTTGCTGTGATAAAATATCCTGCCAAAAGCAACTTAAGGGAGAAAGGGCTTGCTTGACTCACAATCCAGGTTATCGTCCATCATTGCAGAGAAGACAAGGTGGCAAGAACTTGAAGTGGCTAGTCACATCACATCCACACTCAACTCAAGCATGCTGGTCTTCAGTTGCCACTTCACTTCTACAAAATTCAGTATCTCCTGGCCGTGGAAATGATGCCACACAAAGTGAGTGAGTTTGCCTATTAATCAAGATAATTCCCCATGAAATGCCCATAGGCCAAGTGCTGTGGGATATCGTTCTGTATGCTGTGAATATGTGTTGCTTTGATTGGTTGCTAAATAAAGTGCTAATTGGCCAAGAGCCAGGCAGTAAGGATAGGCAGAGTGAGCAAATGAGAATAATTCTGGAAAGAGGAAGGGCTGAGTCAGGAGTCACCAGCCAGACACAGAGAAAGCAAGATGAGAAGGCAGAACTGAGAAAAGGTACCAAGACACATGGCTAAACATAGGTAAGATTTATGGGTTAATTTAAGTGTAAGAGCTAGTCAGTAATAAGCCTCAGCTAATGGCCAAGGTGTTGTAATTAATATAAACTTCTGAGTGATTATTTTACAAGCAGGCCACAGGATCGCGGGGCTGGTGGAACCAGAGAAACTTCCAACTACAGCCAAGCTAAATTAGACAATCTCTCATTGAGACTCCCTTCCCAGGTGAGTCTAGATTTTGTCAACCTGCTAATTAAAACTATCACACCAACCATGCTTAAGGTTTAGTGCATACACCAAAGAGAAGGAAGAATTGCATAATGATTGTATAACTAATATTCATCTACATATTGAGCAAGTATCTCTAGGAGAAATGGGGAAACAAATGATCCAAGTATACATCTAGCATGCTTGATCTATTCTCTAGGCAAGCTGCTGGCATTAATTTACCTGGTCTGTGATACATAAAACAGATGCACAGCAAATGAAGTGCAGGCCTTAGTAATCTCAAAGCCGCAAGGGGCCAATTTCATGGCAGTCTATACATTGTTGGTAATTCTGTGGGATTGTGGGTGACATGAAAATTCTGAAAGGTGAAATAACATTGGAGACACACTTCTCTTGTATTTTTCACCAATAAATAGTAACAAACTTTAAAAGTAATCAATATGGTATGTCCACTTAAAAGAAGGTACACAAGTCTGGAGTTAAACATGCATGAAGTCAACATGGTCAACATATAAGGTCAACATTATTGATAATTTATTCCTGCCTGATTCTTCTGAGTTAATAAAATATACAAATTTTTGATATTCTATGTTTTTACATCAGTACAGCCAAAAATTATTAATTTTCATAAAAATTATTTTACTTCATCATTCTTGTTGGTAGGCAGAATATATGCCATTTTTAATGTTATTTCCCATTATGAATGTTAGACATTGTAATAGGGCCCAAAGTCTGTCTTTTGCACCATTATGTCACAAGATGTAAAACTAATTCAGATTTTTTCTTATTATCAGGATCAGATGGTCTCTAAGGTACAATATGCCAATCAGAAGAAGAGAAAAATGTAATGACGCATTTGTCTACATTAGAAGAAAAAAGCAGATTACTATCCTCATGCCAAATATTCCATGATAATTCTATTGCTTCGTTCCCTTTCTAAATGAAACACAAGTTGTTATCTTGAGAGATGGAGAAGAAAGGAGAAAAGAGGAAAAGAACAGAGGGATAAAACAAGAAAGGGAAGGATAAAGGAAAGTAATGATTAACCTAAAAAATATTTGTCAAAATGGTCTCTATTCAGTTCATGGGCTTGGGTGGACAACAGGATAAACTTAGAATCTTCCATAGAACAGTAAGAAAACTGAGTGAGAATGATTAATGAATATTTTAGGATCAGTACTGGAGAACAAGTTGAATGTACCCAACAAACAAAATCATTAATATATATATACATATACATATATATATACATATATATGTATATGTATATTTACTAGTTACTATGATCTAATAATCACATATTGGATACATGTATTGAAATCTATGCTATATCCATAAGTATATAAACATATTATGGAGTAGGAGAGGCAGAAGGAATAAACCAATGAAGTGGATTTTGTCCTAGAAAAAAATACTTTGAATTTGCACTTTGTTCCAAGACAATTGTGTTATTAAATGTCATGGATCCAAACATGTTCCTCAAAATGGACCTCTACCTTAGAACATTATACCCAAAAGCAAGGATGCTCATTGCTGAGGAGAATCACAGATACAGGCACGCGAAGCTCTTGTATTTACTGACGCCATTATTAAAATAAGTGGACAGAGGGCTTGAAAGAGGACTAGCAGGATAGGGGTGATATGAATAGAGAAATGGATAAAACAGAGAGTGGGTTCAGACTGAGAAGATGGGGGGGGCAATACAGAAGGAGAAGGAGGAAGGAGGGAATGAATAATACCAAAATAATTTTTTGTAATTGTGAATTTTTACAAAGATGTTCTATGTCACCGCCAAAGATTCTTTTGGGTTTTTGTCTAACTGTGCTGGTGGGAAGCTCAAAATAAAGCAGGCTTTTTTACTCTGGCACTATAATGGCTTGTATAATTTTTCATTGTCTTAAGACTTACAGTTTTTAATGGATGTTGGTTGTTTGTTTTTGCCAAAGACTTAAAAGTTGCAGAAGAAAATAGATGGGACAATTAGTGTTTGGTAAGTTCATGCAAGAGTGTGAACAAGGCAAGTGGGCTGTCCTTGAGCTGCAACATGCTGTTTGGTGCAGCACTTGGGGCTTGTGAGGCTTCCCCCTACTTTTCCACCAACTCCTACTTCTGTGAGAACCAAATATCTGCTCACATTGGCAAATGTCCACAGAGTGACATGAAACGCTGACTCAGTGCTTCTTTAAGCATAAAGAAAAACCAGAATTCCTCATATGCTTATTTATAAAGGTGTGGCTCGTGAGTTGTCAAATTGTGTTCTAATTTTTAAAAGGAGTGTTATACTTAAAGGTAAGATATTCATTTCCATTAACATGTAAAAAGTATATTATAATACAAATGAAAAACTATGTACAGTAGACTCTGCTCTCTATGCTTTTCAGTTATCTGTGGTTAACCTCAGCCTCAAAACATTAAATAGGAAACTTCAGAAATAAGATTTTTATGTTAACATTTTCAGGTTGTTTTACTCCATCTTCCTAGGGACATGATCTCCACTTAGCCAGTGTTATAACTGTGTATTGCACTCAAAACTCAGACACATTTTCTATCAGGGCCACAGCCCAGCATCAGAGCTCTTATGTTCCAGTAACCCCTTTTTACTTCATAGTGGTCCTAAAGAATAATGGTGACGCTGCAAAGGAGTTGCCAGGAAACAAAACATGAAGGACAGAGCAACTCTGTGCTGTGTGACATCTCCAAGGGGCAAATAGAGAAATCAAATAAAACACCTCACAATCATGCATCTACCTTCTACTCACTGTGATAGATTACAAACTGTGGAAATAAGAGCCATTTTAAGTAAACATGAACATAACATGTAATTTCAAGAGAGGAAAAGTTAGTTTGAAAAAAAAAAGCAGAGCTCTAATATCCAGTGACATGGCGTCTTGTTGGTAGATTAATTTTAGAACTAAGCATTTAAGAAAAACCACAGCACAGGGCAAGTTACCTAATGAACTGTGCCATAAACAAATTTTTATTACAAATTGTAGTAGATTTTTTTCTCAAAAAAAAAGAGGAAAGAAAAAAACCTACTGAAAACAAAACCCATTTCATACGCACAAAAAGAAAGACATATTTGTAATTTGGCTGTGGCCCCTCAGTTTTCCTTTTGGCTCCAGAACTTCCCTATGGCATTTTTCACCTCTGCATTTCTAAGAGTGTAGACAATGGGGTTCAGCATGGGGGTGATGACCGTGTAGAACACAGCCACAAGCTTGTCCACAGTGTAGGTAGAGGAAGGTCTCATGTAAATAAAAGCACCAGGCCCAAAGAACAAGATGACCACTGTAATATGAGAAGCACAGGTGGAGAGGGCCTTGCGTCTCCCCTCTGCTGAATGGTTTCTCAAGTTGACTAGGATGATGACATAGGAGGTCACCAAGATAAGGAGAGAGATTATAGAGATTAAACCACTGTTGGCCATCACAATAACCCCCTCCATAAAGGTGTCAGTGCAGGCAAGCATAAATAATGGCTGGAGGTCACAGAAGTAGTGGTCAATCACATTGGGATCACAGAAGGGCAACGGAATGGTGATGAGGATCTGGATTATGGAGTGAATGAGGCCCCCCAGCCAGGAACCAGCCACCAGCATGTGACACACTTGATGACTCATAATGTTCATGTAATGAAGAGGTTTGCAGATGGCCACATAGCGGTCATAGGCCATCACTACAAGCAGAATGACTTCAACAACTCCAAAGAAATGGGAGAAAAATATCTGAGCCAGACAGCCCTTCAGAGAGATGGTTTTAATCTTAGCAAGTAAGTCAGTGAGGAACTTGGGGACAATGGTAGAAGAGTAACAGATCTCCACGAGGGACAAGGAGCTGAGGAAGAAGTACATGGGGGAACGCAGACTCTTACTGATGCTGACTGTCACAACAATGAGGCCATTGCCCAGCACTGTGGCCACATACACAGGAAGGAAAAGTACAAAGCACACCTTCTGCACCTCTGGATCCTGGAAAAGGCCAGTGAAAATTAATTCAGTTACATTATTTTCATTGGCCATGGAGTCAGCTCAAGTGTATTGAACATCGGATAGTATGAAGGCTGGAAAAAAGTCAAAAATTTTGGAACAAATTAATTTCATTAAAAGCATTCTAGAAAGGACAGACTGTTTTATTATACACTTACTACTCAATCTTTCATTTAGCAAGTATATTCTCATTCAGCATTAAATATTAGTAATTTAATGATTTTATTTCTTTTATTTTAGTTTAATTTTGCTATTAACAGAAAATAGAAATCCAGAAAAATATATATTTACCCAAAATCACATAGATATTGTAACTTATAATAAGTCTTTCTAACCTTCAGCCCTTCAGGTTCTTTCTAATTCATCACAAAGAATTCTGAATTTAAGATTTCAAGATATATGACTGTTAGATAGATGATAGATGCCTAGATAGATACATAGATCATATATTTGTATTATCTTCGTTGCATTTTATAGTTCTTCCTATTGAGTTACCCTTTGATACTGTTCTCGTCCAATTCTTTCTATCTGTCTGTTCCTCAGAGAAGTACTACACCTGAAGTATAGACTTGGTAATTCATAAAGAATACACATAGGGACTGGAGAGATGGCTCAGTGGTTAAGAGCACTAACTGTTCTTCCAGAGGACCCAAGTTCAATTCTTAGCAATGTCATGCCAGCTAACAACTGCCTGTAACTCCAAGATCTGATAGCCTCACACAGACATACATGCAGGCAAAACACCAATGCACATACAATAAAAATAAATATATTAAAAAAGGATACACATTTATTAGCTCAGATTTCTACAAACTCGGAAGTCCAAAGCAAGCTCAGAATCAAGGGGTGGGGGATGTTACCTTCTCTCTGTGTTGTGGCATGGCAGAGGTATCAGATGATGACACATAGCAAGCATGACAAGGCACGCTCCCTTTATAGCAATGCCACTCAACCTTCAAGCCTACTGATGCATGAACTGAATGAGCCATCATGATCCAATCACCAACTAGAGATCAAACTTCCAAAACCATAAACTCATCAGGAAATAAAACTACACTTTAGCAAGAAATGTTTTTCCTGTTCTTTCTGCCCTTTCCCACTATCTTTCATGCTGTTTTCTCTCCTCAGTTGGGCCCATCCTCGCTTTACTCAAGGCAGAGTCCTCTACATCTTCTTGCATCAAGAAATATGTTTCTCCAACAAATGTTCACATGTCTGAGAGTACTGAACTAACTACATTTTCCACACTATTCTACAATCATTTCTCACCATCTACCACCAAATCTACTGAGAGACATTCATTACAAAAACAGAAAATTTTCTCAGTAGCTAAGTGGGATCAGATGAGTGGGAGAAACAGAGAAAGGATTTCATACAGAAACTAGAGAGCTGATGAAAAGGGAAAGGTTATGATTCCAGACACACAGGGCCTGTGTACATATGAACTCACATAAACTGTGACCGCATGCCCAAGACCTACACAAATTCAAAACAGACAAAAATCCCGGCATGGAGAAGGGGAAGTGGATGAAAAATCCCACTACTAACCAAAAGGCTATTTGCAATTGATTCCTGCTGGGAAAGAGAAATATCAGTTTTCTCCCATGGAGTGACACTGAGTATATAAGCACACTCCAGGGCAGGCCCCATGCCCAGAAGTAATAAGGCAACACAAAACAGACTTGGTATTTGGGGGGATTGTCTATGGTAGTTTTGGGGGTGGGTTTATTACTGTTGTTTGGTTGGTTAGTTGATTTTTTTTGGTTAGTTGATTTTTTTTGAAAAAAAAAGAACATGAAGTTGGGTGGGTAGGGAGAGAGGAAGAATCTGGGAGGAGTAGTAGGGGGTTGGGAAAGAATATAATTAAAATATATTGTATGGGAATTTCTTAATTAAAAAAATTAAATAAATAAAAATTCAAAAGCAATAAGAATAGATTATAGGATCAAATATTGTTTGAAGAGATAGACCATTATTTATTCTTCCACTTGGGATGAAGCCTAGAAACACTGGACCCATACACAATTTTCTTCCTGTCCCTGACTGATATCTCAAAGTTGAAACACTTATTCTAAATTAATATGCAAGAAAAAAATATTCGTAAGTCAGCTTTAAACAGACTGAAAATGGTTAGTGAATGGGTGTGTTTCCCTAATTAAGGGATTAAGTTTTGTCAAGGTTGTTTGTAACAAACACAAACTTCCATTTCCCTTATCATCTTGTCAGCAATAAAGATGTCTTCTGCTGTCTTAAAAGTTTTAGTTCTTATTAGTTCAACATTCATAAAGAGAGCAATCAGGACAATTATAAATTACTCTAACTTAATAGTCATTATTTTCATAATCTTAGGTTCCTGGACACTTTTTACGACCTCATCTGCCTGAGCTTTTCTTAGCCTTGCTCAAATCACAGTCCTCTCCCTCACCACACACACTCACGCCGTTCGTTCCCAACACAGAACCTCACTTGGCCAGAATGCCTTCATTTGTCCCCTCCAACCCTACCCATCTTGCAAGCCCATTCAAGTCCTGTTTATACAGTGAGATTTTTCCAAATGATGCCATTGCAAATACATCTTCTCTTCTCTGAGCACTGAATAAATATTAAAAATACACAAAGACATCCCTGTTCCCACAAAACAAATACTGATGCTTTCAGGAGTTCAAGGTTGTTCCGGGATTGCTCTTACTGAGTTTGTTCCCTTATAGTCCGTTCCCCAATAGACACTACACAGCAGTTGCCTACCCCAGGGTATCCTCTCTTCCCTCTCTATTCTATATTCTTCCTCTCTACATTGCAATGTGGATTTCACTATCACAGAATAAAGTTCTCATGCCTCTGTCCTTATGACATATTACCATTCTCTTTCCTCACAATGAATGGCTCACCAAGAAGCATGGAAGCCAAGAGGACAAGTCTAAAAAATCACAAATCAGCAGGTGAACACATAAGTCTATGTAGACAGGGCTAAAGAAAAGAGTTACCTGATACCTATAGTGGCCAATAGGCTTCGTGCTTTTACCTCTAGTCATTTCACCTACCTTCGGGTCAGAAGAGCTTCTGTGCTCCTGCTCTGCCTTGGATTTCAAATAAATTGTCTCTAATTCACCATAAAATGCTCTGCTCCCATGAAACAGACCATGGCTCAAGGAGAGGTTGTGCTCTGGAAAAAACTAGACAGGGAAGGAGTATCAGATTCCTCCTTACAGATCCTGTGTTCTTCCATAAATGAAGTCCCTTGACTAATAATATCATCACGGAGCAGGCTGCCCATGGAAGACCCAAACCCAGGTTACACTCACCAAAATCACCCTAGGAGCTTTGCCCTAAACAATTTAGAGAACAATTATTCTTAATTATTAATAATAATTATTTAGCATAATCTTATTTTAACTTCTGAATGTACAAGAAAAGTGAAGAGTCTGAGAGAGGTGAATTGATTTCCCAAAGTCACACTCTATCATTTATCTGGTACTATCACAGAAATCAATGTTCTCTCCATATCCTTAGGCTTTGGGGATATGAGGTGGAAACGTTACTGTGGTTCAAGGGTTGGATCTGTCTCCTAGATCAAACACCTGTGGAGTATTTAGAAAACAAGGTTGATGACTAAGACAAATCACAAGGAAAGGAAATCTTTGGCCATCTTGTATCAGGATTCATACTTAGATTTACAACATCCAGCATATAAATAACATCCACGAGAATAGAAAATTCAGGAGTTATAAAATCCTGTTTTGATGTAGCAATCCTATCTATCCACACAATGTCCAAGGTTGTGATTAAGTGCTCAGAAACTTGGACTATTCATGATAAACAAATCCACACATATAATCAAGAGACCAACTTCCCCATGGAATTTCTTCTCCCTGTAGGAAAACTTAGCCAATTAAACCATGACTTGGGGAAAGTTTCTAAATCTTCTGCAATCATTTTAGTGTCATTTCAATATTGTGTTACACCCAACAAGGAGAAGTACATAAAGAAAAGTAAAGGAGATATAGCTTATGGCCTACAGGTTCTGATAAATATCAGAATTTCTTTTCATTTTTATAGTATTTTATTTTATAATTAACTTAATTTCATATATCAGCCAGAGATTCTCCTGTCCTCCCTCCTCCCACCCCCCAGCCCTCCTCCCCAATCCACCCCCCAACTCCCACCTCCTCCAAGGCAAGGTCTTCCCTGGGGAGTCAGCCCAGCCTGGCAGACTCAGCCAAGGCAGATCCAGTCCCCTCCTCCCTACACCAAGGCTGAGCAAAGTGTCTCAGCATAGGCCCCAGGCTCGAAAAAATTCAGCCCATGCACCAAGGACAGGTCCTAGTTCCACTGATGGGGGGCTCCCAAACAGTTCAAGCTAATCAACTGTCTCACTTATCCAGAAAGAAAGTCTCTGGGCATTAGGTTTTGATCAGCTAGTGAGTAAGTGAATATCCAACTAAGAACAGCTGTTTCCATAATGACTTTCTGTTCTCCTGTTACCACTTTTATATAAAACTATAGTGTTGATTGACATTATTATCACTTCACCTTCTCATTCTC
This sequence comes from Peromyscus eremicus, assembly GCF_949786415.1. Lineage (NCBI taxonomy): Eukaryota > Metazoa > Chordata > Mammalia > Rodentia > Cricetidae > Peromyscus > Peromyscus eremicus. The sequence goes on from NC_081419.1 coordinate 66,113,269, forward strand.
ATATTTGAATATTTGTGCATAACATGCATTTACTTCTCCCTGTACTTCTGCCTCTCTTGGTGCTGACAGTGGTCAATAACCACTGAACACAGCAAGAATTAGGCTCTGACAGATAACGTTCACCAATTCATTCATTCAACAAATAATCCAGCAAAATCCCTAGCTATGTGTAGAACTTCTGCTAAGCAGAAGATCATGAGGCAGGAAATTACACAGGCTTTAACTACATTCTTAGATGGCTAGTGAGAGATCAAGATGAACTGGCTGGGCATGGCCTGTGGCTGCTGCCAATGCCCCTTCTCTCCAGCCACTCTGACATTTGTGTGGGAATTTGGGAGTCATTAGAAAGGATATGTGAGGATGAGATAAAGAACTGGTTAGTGAAAGCCTGAGGTTAGAGGCAGTTAGCCAGACAGCCATCAAGGTATTGGGATAGAAGTCTCACCCTAACACTAAGACATCTACAGGTTTGAAGAAAACATACTTATGCTATCAAGTTTGATAATCCCTACAGTGTGTGCCTATGTTAATTTTAGTAAGTTAAAGTTAAATTTTAAAAATTCCAGGTTTTAGTGGCACTATACATACTTTGAATGCTCTGTAGCCATGTGTCTTGAACTATCATGCATTAGCACAGACAATGTTTTCATCAGCATACAAATTTGTTCATGCCTTGTCCTGAAAACAAATTGCTATTGCATATAATCTCAGAGCCCAAAAGACACTTGGTGAAACCACAGTCCACTCTGGCATGTCACACACTTAGGAAAAGCTGGGTGAATAGATGCAAATCAGTGCAATCCCATACAACACCTAAGCCAACAGGGACCAATTGTAAGATATACTCAGAACTTTTCACAATGGGGAGAGACAATGGGTCATTGAAGAGATTCCAGGAGCTATAACAACGTAGATTGGCATAGACTCTTCTATCTCCCTTCACTGAAAAAAAAATCAATGGCCATTAGAAGAAATAGCCGTGCATGCTCACTTACAATAATGGGACATAGATATGAATTAGAAAGAGTATTACCCTGTCCTTCATTCTTCAAGCTAAGACAGTAAGCATTTCTAACATTCTATATTTCTAACATCTCATAAAGCTGAAAATCATTTCATTTTTATAAAAACATTTTATTTATTTCTCAATACATAGGTAGAACTGTGTTATTTTGATATTACTTTGATTTACAAATGTTAAACATTGTGAGAGAGCCCCCAAGACAGTCTTTGATGCCAGTATATAACAAGAATTAAAACTGTCTTTTCTGGTGGCTGAGATCAGATGGTCTGCAATACAAGAATCCAACAGCCACAATAGAAAATTCCCCAGGTGCAGTTCCCAACAACATGCTTATCCACATTAGAAAAAGACAGGTTGATAACTGCAGCACCACATACCCCCTGATAATACCTCTGGTTACTTTCCTTTTCAATAAAATATAGGTTATTAACAAACAAGTGAAATGAAAGGAAAAAGTAGAATTTGTACCTTCATGCAGATGAATAGGAAGAATAATTCCAAATGTTTTATAATACAAAAAGATAACCACACATGGTAAATACTTCAAAATAGTTACTAGAAAGAATGTTTAATTTCCTCAACTAAAGAAAATGCTAACTTGTGAAACAATAATAAACCTATGGGTGTAAAATTATTTTATACATTGCATGCAAGTATTAAAATAAACTTTACCCTATATTATAAAATATTACCATGTCTTGAAGAAAGATACAAGCATGTTTCTAAATGTTCTTTGTATTTGCATTTGCTTTGAGTCTTCAAATTTCTCAGACTCATGAGGAACTATGCAGAACCCAGGAAACTGTGCAGCCAATCAAACTCAGCAGGTAGTCAGTGAGACTACCTGACCCCTGTCCTTGGAGTATTTAGTTACTAAGAGGGGTACAACAGTAGAACTATGCTCTTCTTATTACTTTTATATTTGAATATGTACCAAAACAGCAAAATCTACATCAACAACAGACTAATTTTCAAAATCCTTTCCCATCATTTATTGCTCCTTTCACTCTGTCTCTGAGTTCTTTTTGCCCCACAACTTCTTCATGGCATTTTTCACCTCTGCATTTCTAAGTGTGTAGATGATGGGGTTCAGCATAGGAGTGATGACCGTGTAGAACACAGCCACAAGTTTGTCTTCAGTAAATGTAGAGGAGGGTCTCATATAAAGGAAGGTAGCAGGCCCAAAAAACAAGATGACCACTGTAATGTGAGAAGCACAGGTGGAGAGGGCCTTGCGTCTCCCCTCTGCTGAATGGTTCCTCAAGTTGACTAGGATGATGACATAGGAAGTCACCAAAATGAGGAGAGAGATTATAGAGATTAAACCACTGTTGGCCATCACAACAACCCCCTCCATAAAGGTGTCAGTGCAGGCAAGCATAAATAATGGCTGGAGGTCACAGAAGTAGTGGTCAATCACATTGGGATCACAGAAGGGCAACGGAATGGTGATGAGGATCTGGATTATGGAGTGAATGAGGCCCCCCAGCCAGGAACCAGCCACCAGCATGTGACACACTTGATGACTCATGATGTTCATGTAATGAAGAGGTTTGCAGATGGCCACATAGCGGTCATAGGCCATCACTACAAGCAGAAGAATCTCAGCAACCCCCAATAAATGGAAGATGAATATCTGAGCCAGACAGCCCTTCAGAGAGATGGTTTTAATCTTAGCAAGTAAGTCAGTGAGGAACTTGGGGACAACAGTAGAGGAGTAGCAGATCTCTACCAGGGACAAGGATCTGAGGAAGAAGTACATGGGGGAATGCAGACTCTTACTGATGCTGACTGTCACAACAATGAGGCCATTGCCCAGCACTGTGGCCAGGTACACAGGAAGGAACAATACAAAACACACCTTCTGCACCTCTGGATCCTGGAAAAGGCCAGTGATGATCAGTTCAGTCATGTTATTTACACTGACCATGGCTTCAGTTCAGGTGTACTGGATGTCAGAGAATCCTGTTGAAAAAATATTTTGACACAAATTCATGATATGTATAGTATTGTAGATAATGTAAAACAATTATAATGTATGTATTAATCATTTATTTAGTCAATAAATACTAGTTACATATACATTTGCAGCCTAACATTTTATATTATTTCAATTTGTTTAGTTTTGTAACTAGAAAATGAATATTCACAAAAACTCTTACTTGACCATAATAACAGAAAAAGTAGAGAATTCTAGGACTCAGAACCATTCTATCAGGCTTTCACTCTGGGATCTTTGTAATTTACAGTGCATTCCAAATTAGAGAAGTCATTAGAGGTAAGAGCCTATTTACTAGTATAACCTTCAGTACATTCTGACAGCTCCTCCTGCTGAGGAAACCCCTTTACCTGTGAAGAAATCAAATTCCCATCCAATTATGGGTCCTACTTGGTGATTCTAAAACAGCAACTTGCAGAAATCAAAACCTAAAATTACCAATTTAATTAAGTCCACCACCCCCAAAATCATCAAATGCAGTCACTCTGTACAAATGAGCCCTTGTGGATCTATGGGGGAAATAAGGTTATCCAATACCCGGTGGCTGCTAAGAAACTCTGTACCTTAGTCACTTTACCTAGCTGTAGGTCAGAAGAGATGCTGTGCTCTTTGTCTTGCAAGAAGGAGCTAGACCATGGATTTCAAATAAACTCAAATTGTCTCCAACCCAACATGAAGTTTGTCCCAGCTGGAATACAACGTGACTCAAGGAGAAGTTTGGGTTTGGGAAAATTAGGCTGGGAAGGAACAAGCTTATGAATCCTGGTCCTTGAGTAAGCAAGGTCCCTTAAATAATACCACCACCCAACAGATTTCTCACTGAACCCCCAGTGAGCCAAGATCCAGTCATCCTCAGCTTAACCAAGCTAGAATAAGGTGAAGTGGGTCTAAGGTGATATCTCCCAAATCTTTCTGCTCATAGACGAAGTGACAAAGACTGAGAGGGGAGAACTGGCTTCCCAAACCACCTGCAGATGATTCTTCCATGCACTAAGTCAAAACAGCAGTCTCAGTAGCATTGAGACGTCTGACTGTTCTGGGTGGTGGTTGTCATTGCAATTCCAGAGTCTCACTTTGTCTCCAAGGAAAAAAACATCAGTATTTCTAGTAGCTATTAGAAAGCAATTGTAACTGATATATAAAATTAGTCACAAAATAAAGAGGACACTCAGCGATCTACATGAAGATCAACATCATTTGAATGTAAAGAATAATTACCGGCATAAGAAGCAGCAAAGAAAGAAATTTTAATTTTTTTCTTTTGACAAGAGAATCTACCCACTTATTCTTTGTCCAAAGGTTGTGACTAAACACTGAGGTCTTTGAATTCTTTATAATAAACTAACTCACAGGCTATAACCAAGGGACAGATGTCCCCCATGGAATTCTTTTCTCCAGAGGGAAACTTAGTAACTGAATATGACTCAAAGAAAAGGTTTAAAATTAATCTCAAGTACATTAGTGACTTTTGCATGAAGCTCTTTCTCTTAATAACTGGGAAGGCAACAAAAAAAGATAAAAATAGGGCATGTAGAACACATTTTTTATAAATATTTTTATTTTATAGTTAATTTAATTTTACATATCAGCCACGGATTCCCCTGTCCTCACTCCTCCCACCCCCCAGCCTTCTACCTCTATCTACCCCCTATTCCCACTTCCTCCAAGGCAAGGTCTCCCCAGGGGAGTCAGCCCAGGCTGGCAGACTCAGTCAAGGCAGGTCCAGTCCCCTCCTCCCAGCACCAAACTGAGCAAAGTGTCTCAGCCTAGGCCCTAGGTTCCAAAAAGCCAGCCCATGCACCAAGGACAGGTCCCAGTCCGACTGCCTGCAGGCCTCCTAAATAGTTCAAGCTAATCAACTTTCTCACTTATCCAGAGGGCCTGGTCCAGTCTATGGGGGCTCCTCAGCTATTGGTTCACAGTTCATGTGTTTCCACTAGTTTGGCTATTTGTCCCTGTGCTTTTTCCAATCATGGTCTCAATATCTCTTGCTCATATAATCCCTCCTCTCTCTTGCTGATTGGACTCCTGGAGCTCCACCTAGGGTTTGGCCATAGATCTCTGTATCTGCTTCCATCAGTCACTGGATGAGAGTTCTATCATGACAGTTAGGTTGTTCGGCCATCCAATCACCAGAGTAGGTCAGCTCAGGCTGTCTCTCGACCATTGCCAGTAGTCTATAGTAGAGGTATCTTTGTGGATTTCTGGGGACCTCTCTAGCACTCTGCTTCTTCCTATTCCCATGGGTGTCTTCATTTATCATGGTATCTCTTTCCTTGTTCTCCCACTCTGTTCTTTATCCATCTGGAACCTCCCGCTCCCCTAAGCTCTCTTTACCCCGACCCTTGACCTTCACTGCCCCCACCCCCAGTTTGCTCATGTAGATCTCACCCATTTCTCTGTTGCTGGGCAATCGCTGTGTCTTTCTTAGGGTCCTCTTTACTAGGTAGCCTCCCTGGAGTTGTGAGTTGCAGTTTGGTTATCCTTTGCTTTACATCTATTATCTACTTATGAGTGAATACATACCATGTTTGTCTTGGTTACCTCATTCAGGATATTTTCTAGTTCCATCCATTTGCTGCAAACCTCATGATGTCATTGTTTTTCTCTGCTGAGTAGTACTCCATTGTGTATATGTGCCACATTTCCTTTATCCATTCTTCAGTTGAAGGGCATCTAGGTTGTTTCCAGGTTCTTGCTATTACAAATAATGCTGATATGAACATAGTTGAGCATGAGTCCTTGTGGTGTGATTGAGCATTCCTTGGGTATATGCCCAAAAGTGGTATAGCTGGGTCTTGAGGGAGGTTGATTCCGAATTTTCTAAGAAAGCACCATATTGATTTCCAAAGTGCCTGTACAAGTTTGCATTCCCACCAACAGTGGAGGAGTGTTCCCCTTGTTCCACATCCTCTCCAACATAAGCTATCTTCAGTGTTTTTGATCTTAACCATTCTGACAGGTGTAAGGTGGTATCTCAGAGTCATTTTGATTTCATTTCCCTGATGATTAAGGATGTTAAGCAATTCCTTAGATGTCTTTCAGCCATTTGAGCTTCTTCTGTTGAGAATTCTCTGTTTAGCTTTATAGCCCATTTTTTAATTGGTCTGTTGTGTATTTTGATGTCTAATTTCTTGAGTTCTTTATATATTATGGATATCAGCCCTCTGTCAGATGTGGTGTTGGTGAAGATCTTTTCCCATTCTGTAGGCTGTCGTTTTGTCTTATTGACTGTGTCCTTTGCTCTACAAAAGCTTCTCAGTTTCAAGAGGTCCCATTTATTAATTGTTTCTCTCAGTGTCTGTGCTACTGGTGTTATATTTAGGAAGGGATCTCCTGTGCCAATGCATTCAAGACTACTTCCTACTTTCTCTTCTATCAGGTTCAGAGTAACTGGATTTATGTTGAGGTCTTTGATCCACTTGGACTTAAGTTTTGTGCACAGAGACAGATAAGGATCTATTTGCAGTCTTCCACATGTTTACATCCAGTTATGCCGGCACCATTTGTTGAAGATGCTTTCTATTTTCCATTGTACAGTTTTTGCTTCTTTGTCAAAAATCATATGTTCATAGTTGTGCAGATTAATGTCAGGGTCTTCAGTTTGGTTCCATTGGTCCACATGTCGGTTTTTATGCCAGTACCAAGCTGTTTTTATAACTGTAGTTCTATAGTAGAGCTTGAAGTCAGGGATCATGGTGCCTCCAGAGGTTGTGTTATTGTACAGGATTCTTTTGGCTATCCTGGGTTTTTTGTTTTTCCATATGAAATTGAGTATTGTTCTTTCCAGGTCTGTGAAGAATTGTGTTGGTATTTTGTTGAGGATTGCATTGAATCTGTAGATTGCTTTTGGTAAGACTGCCATTTTTACTATGTTAATCCTACCTATCCATGAGCATGAGAGATCATTCCATTTCTGACATCTTCTTCAATTTCTTTCCTCAGGGACCCAAAGTTCTTGTCATACAGGTGCTTTGCTTGCTTAGTTAGAGTTACCCCAAGGTATTTTACATCATTTGTGGCTATTGTATAGGGTGATGTTTTTTTTGATTTCTTTCTCAGCCCATTTGTCATTTGTATATAGGAGGGCTACTGATTTTTTTGAGTTAATCTTGTATCCTGCTACATTACTGAAAGTGTTTATAAGCTGTATGAGTTCCTTGGTTGAAATTTTGGCGTCACTTATGTATACTATCATGTTATCGGCAAATAGTGAAAGCTTGACTTCTTCCTTTCCAATTTGTATCTCCTTGATTTCCTTATGTTGTCTTATTGCTCTGGCTAGAACTTCAAGTACTATATTGAATAAGTATGGGGAGAGCAGACAGCCTTGTCTTGTTCCTGATTTTAGTGGAATCGCTTTGAGTTTCTCTCCATTTACTTTGATGTTGGCTGTTGGCTTGCTGTAAATTGCCTTTATTGTGTTTAGGTATGTCCCCTGTATTCCTAATCTCTCCAAGTAGAACACATTTTTCTCAGACTTGTCTACTGAAAATATATAAAAGATAGTAGATAAAAGAAACAGGACTGGAAGCCAAGACCTGAACATTAACTCTTGTTCAGTAGTAAACTAATTATTTTCCTATAACCATCCAATTTTCACCTCCCCACCTCTCATTTTCCCATTTCTACTCCTACATGAATTAACAGTTAGCCTAGATTGTCTCTATTGAATCTTTCAATTCTCATATTTATGTTCAATGTCTATATTTAAAAAATCACTTCCGTTTCTATGAACTCTGTCTCTCCCTCAATGATGACAGTGGTCATGATCATGAAAGATGGAGGAAATTTCCTCTGAAAAAAGTAGCAATCACTCCTTCACTCATTCATTCACTTACTTACTCAACAGTACTACTGCAATTTTTTTTCAACTCTTACTCTCAATTCTCACATGGTCTCTATTCCAATTCCCAGTAGAATACTAGCTCTCATTAAAACCTTATGAGTGTGGCCTTTAGGCATTTCTATTGTCATTCTGGTCTTCTGCAGTTCCACCAGAATCACTAAAGCTTTGGTTATAACATCCTATGACTTCTTTTGTTTACATCTCCAAACTCTGTTCCAAAGTCCTCCCCCAGGCTAGCCCCAAAGGCTGAATGTAAGTGGGCTTTTCTTTCCCACCTCAGTTCCCAAATAACCAACACAGACAATTAATATAAATTATAAATGCTCAACTAATAGCTCAGGCTTATTATTAACTAGCTCTTATAAGTTAAATTAACATATTTATATTAATCTATGTATTGCCACATAGCTCGTGGATTTACCTGTCCTCCAGCATGTCTTGCTCCCCCTGTGACTTTTGGAAAATCTTCTGACTCTGCCCTTCTTCCCAGTGTCCTTAGTCTGGTTTTCTAGCCTAACCTTATCTTGTATAGCTGTTAGCCTATCAGCTTGTCTATTAAACCTACCGCAGCATAATTTACACAGTGTACAGAAGGGATTATTCCACAGCAGCTAAAGCCCAAATGTCTAAGGTTAGTCACAGCAGCGACCCCATTTCTTTGGAAACAAAAATTTATGGTAGTTACTTTTCACATCACTGTGACAAAATACATAACAGAAACAACCTAAGAAAGGAAATACTTATCTGGGTCCACAGTTTCAGAGGAGTCCATCCACAGTTGCTTGATTCTGCATTTGGACAGAACATCACAACAGGAGAAACATGTGGCAGAGGCTGTTCTACACTTCTAGGTAGACACGAAGCAGAAAGCGTGGGATTCCAGTCACTAGCCTATAGAGTAGTGTCACCCACAATCAAGGTGTACCTTTCCTCTTCAGTTAATCCTTTCTAGAAATGCTCTTAAAGATGCAACTCAAAGTGCCTCACTAGTCTCTTATGTGAATCTAAATCCAGTCAAGTTAATAATAAAGTCTAACCATACCCCATGTAACCCTGCATGATAAATGGAAGATGGTAAACACAGTACATGCTAAGTAAACAAAAGATATCAAAGAGATTCCAGCATCATTTATCTTTCTCATTTGGAAATTGTTTGGCCCAGACATTGGGTCACTAGGAAATAAGAAACAATTTTCTGCCAGACATCAGTCTTCAAGGAATGAAGGACTGGGTTTGCATACCTAAACCCACTTAAAAATCCAAGCTTCTGTAGGCATATGAGTAATGCCATTATCTAAAAGAAGCCACCAGATTGGTGGTGGGAATGAAGATGGCCCTTGGATTGACACCTTCAGGCCAGACACTCTGTCTGCTGCAGAGTCTTGACCTCTGCAATTCCTGCATCTATGATGCCCAGATGAGACACCACTTGTTGATGGGGACAGGTCATTAGCTGCCCTCATTCACAGTCCTTCAGAATTCCTGGCCTTGCCTCCAGCTCCACGCCTGGAACAAACAGAGAATAACAATGTGGAAGAGATGACTGCTGAGCAATCAAAGCCTCTGAATGCCTATGAGGGGAATAAAGAAAACCAAGGCGCATCATTCCTCCTTTTAGCACACCCCGACATGCAGCAGCCCCTGAACTACACTGATGCTGGGAGACTAAGGCAGAAGCCAGCTTCTGATAATGCCATCTTGGGAAGCAATAGCCTTGGTCTAGGAGAGCCTAGGTCTCTGCAGAGTGCTATGGTCTCAAGCATTGACTTGGAAGACATGACTACAGTAGTGGTTAGATATTCACCTTCCCCAACTCTTAAACTCCCTCACTGACCTAGACCACTTGGAGAATCCCACAGCAATCCATTCCAAAGACTCCACAGTCATCAGGAAGGATCAGGCCTAGGAATGCTCCAACATCATCGGACTCTCTGAACAGGTGAGCAAGAAAGACCAGAAAGTATCTCATCTGCTTCATGGAGTTCCTCAGGCCCAAATCCAGCACCAGGACCTGGTGGAGGGAGGAGAGGCTGGGGCCAATGCTGGGGCCAGTGAAGGGGCTATTGACAACATGGACAACAAACACTTGGAGGACAAAGCTCAGAAATCTGCACCCAGCAGGCCCAGGGTAGCTAGGGTGCAGGGCAAGACAAGACCAAGAAGAGCAGAGAAAACAACTTCAGCGAAACACAGCAGCTGAAGCCATCAAGTCACAGAGTCAAGACACAAGAGAAGCCCACCATCCCCAGGACCAAGAGGAAGAGGAATCCACCTGAGCTCTGCAATGACAGCTTTAAAAAGCCTCGAACTCACCTCGGCAAGCACATGCTGGCATCCGTGCAGATCCTTCACCCACTGGAGAAGAAGAGTGAGGACAAAACTGGCATCTCCTGCTTAACTTCAGACGCAACCAAGATCCCAGGACAGGCCCAGTCAACACATCACTACAGGATGTGCCCTGTGATGGCCGAGGCCCTGGTAAAACCCTGGGCAATGCTCAGAAACCAGAGAGCAGTGTTTGCAAGGAGTATCTGTCTCCGTCCCACTATGAGCTACCCCCATCTGGGAAGGTCAAGTTAGTACCACTGCCTTTCCAAGCCCTGGACAAGCCTCAAGCCAGACCTGTTTCTAGAAAGCTTCTCTCCCTGGCTTCACGCAGGCCCACTGCAGCTTACCCTATGAGGGCTCATTCCCACTCTGCTCAGCCTACCACACTCAATCCATCCCAGCCAGCACCTTCCATCACATCTTTCATGGCCTCTGACAAGCCAGCTCTGCCCATTGCCACCAGTGCCGCATGACCTAACATAACTAACCCCATGCAGTCTTGCACTGGGCCTCAGCCAGCTGCCTCTAGGCCTGCACCCTACAGACCATCTTCTCACACTTTACTCCAGAGGGAGCTTGTTTCTGCTGCCAGGAACAAGGTCCCATCACCTCCTAAACCTCAAACCCAATATCTGCTACAAGACTTCAGCTGCTAACCAATTCTATGGAGGAAAGTCAACATTCCAGGGCCAGTCATCACACAGTCCACCACAGAAGAGCAGAGGCCAGAGAGGGAGGCCATGAAGAGGTAGACTCAGCAGAAGAGAGAGAAGGCTGCCAAGTACACCTCTCTGGGAAAACTACAGCCTTTCCTTCAGAGGGAGAAGGATATGGAAACTTCTAGATATTATGGCTATGCAATGTAAGAGCAGGCCTACTCTTTGGAACACAGTGCTATTCAACATAGACAAGGTGAGATATAGATACAGATATACATGTATACTTTGGATTTAAAGACTTGGGTAAATGTGTAGATATGTGGGTATATATGGAGTTAAGGAGATTAATATGTAGATGCAAGGATTTATATATAAATGGCCAGATATAGTTTCTATACTTGTAAATATTTGAAGACACTAAAAGTGACTAGAGAAACTAAAGTTAGTTATATTTCATCTATGAGTAAGTATATATAGAGGGCTTTGATGGTTTCCTTGTACCCTTGCTATTATTCATTTATGTTGCCAAAGAAGTAATATATGTTACATAAATACATTATATGCTATAAATCACTAGTAATGTTTATTTAAGGTAAAAGTAATTAACAAAAACCTGTAGCAGTAATAAAATTATTCTCCTTAAAAGAAAAAGAAACAATTTTCTTGGAATTTACCTCTGAGATATAGAAGTTGTATTAACATATTATCTTGCAGTGAAACATTAGCAACTTCATAAGCTATATGGAAATGCCCAACCACAATATTTGAATTTGTTAGTAAAGTAATTTATAAACCTTATATTTGTATAATAGCTTGTACACTTTCAAAGTCCTTTAATATCTATTGCTTCATTTATAGTCTCATCATAGAAAACCTGTGATATTAATAAAATATTAATGGTTCATAATGTATAATTTTATAATAGAAGTAAAAAAACATCACTTGGACTAGTTTTTAGCTGTAAAGAACAAAATCTGAAAGAGTATGGAACTCAAGAAGAAAGCAAGTCACTGTGGAAACAGTGTCATATTTCTCCATCCTTGGTAGTACAGCTCCCATGCCCATCTTCACTCATGACCCAAGATGAATATTGGACCTCAGGTCACATTGGCAGCATTATAATAGGAAAGAAGAAAAGACAAAATAAGTACATATCCCCTCCCTTGAAGGGAAGCTGAGTAATTTAATTTTTATTGCAATGACCATGTACCCAGATAAAATTTTAGGTGGTTGAAATATTGTAGGAGAAAAGAGAAAACAAATGTCAGTGAACACCAGCAACCACTACAAAAACAGCCAGGCACAATGCCTGGACACAAATTCAGGTATTCTGACTCCCAGGACAGATGTGTCCTTCCATTTGACCCCCTGTTCCAGACATATTTTACCTTTTCTGCTTGACATAAAATTTACTTCCAGTGAGACGTATACCTTAAGTATACAAATCAGTGACTTGTGACAGATTTATATAGTGTACCACCAACATCTCAAACAAGATAGAAAATATTTGTATCACTCCAGGACCCTTTTCATGACTTCTTCAGAATCTTTGAACCCAGCCAGTACCCACTGATCTAATCCCTGTTTTTGTTTTGTGTTGTTTAGTTTTTGTTTCTGTTTCTGTTTTTGTTTCTCAAAACAGGGTTTCTCTGTGTAGCCCTGGCTGGCCTGTAACTTGTTCTGTAGACCAGGCTAGCCTTGAACTCAGAGATTCACCTGTTCCTGCCTCCCAGTGCTGGGATGAAAGGCGTGCACCACCATGCCCAACTTCACTATTCTAATTTCTATTGTTGTGAGTTCCTATAAATGGAAGCATGAACATGTGCTCTCCTGTATCTGTCATTCTGCTGTGAAATACAATAAATTAGGGGTTTGTAGGTATGTGGGGTGTGTGTGTGTGTGTGTGTGTGTGTGTGTGCATCCATGACTGTACATGCATGTACGTGTGAATGTGGAGAAGACAGAAATCAATTCAGGTATTCCTATATCACTCTCCACCTGATTTTTTTTTTATTGCAACAAAGCCTCTCACTGAACCAGAGCTCATCAGTTCAGCTAGGCTTGCTGGCTAGAAAGCCCAAAGATTCTCCTATCTATGCCTTGCACCCCATCTCTGAGCACTGTGCCAGGGTTAAGGCATGCACCCAGATGTTTATGGATTCTAGGGATCTGAACTCAGATCCTCATGCATTCATGGAAAGCACTTTATCACCTGAGCCGTCTCTCCAGCCCAATAGTTCATTTTTGTATGGAATATCCTATTGCATGAATTCATCATAATTATAAAAATATTCACTGGGTGTTGAAGTGGTTTCATTTGACTGTTATAAGTAAAATCTTCAAGAAACGCCTTAAAAATATAGGCATAAACTGATAAATCCACTTACTCATTTCACATGCAAATATACTTATATTCTTAATTCTAAATAAGAAAGCACTGGTAGGGTTGAACTGCAGCTGGTAAACGAAGTCATATTCAATGACTGAATCTTCACCACCAGCTTAGAAACAAGAATAATCTGTTGTGACAAGCACAATTTATAAATTTTGGAGAAAAACATTTTTTACTGCAAATATTTAACAAAGACATGTTCCTACAACAAGTACTCATGGGCACACATTTTTTAAAATCTACCTTCCTGGTGCCAGAGAGATGGCTTAGTGGATAAAGGTGCATGTTGCTCTTGCAGAAGACCTGGGTTTGATTCTTAGCACCTACATGGTAGCTCACAAACATCTATAACTCCAGTTACATGGGATCTGATGTCCTCTTCCTGCCTCCACAGGCACAGACATACATGGAGGCAAACAATCATACATATAAATTTTAAAAATTAAAATTAAAAGAATTCTACCTTTCTTAGACTTATTAAACAGAATCCTATAATATAGAAAATATTGGGTCTGACAGACTTTCACAGAAACTCAACTCCACAGAAACACATTAGGGAATATGTACAGGTTTTCCTTAACTATTAAATATTTTGATGTAATTATTCACTGGTATTCCCTGAATTCCTCTCTATATAAAATGTAATGCTTGATTCTATATCTGCATATTCAAAATCAATTATTTCAAAACATTTCTTAAATCTTGATATCTCATGGTCTCCTTATTAATTATTAGTAAGACTTAAAATACCTTGTTTAGTTTCACTTGATTTTTTTTACCCTTTAACAGATTTTATTAGATCAGTTTTAGGTTCTCAGAATTTAAGAAAATACAGGCATTTCCTATATGTTCCCTATCCCAGCACCTGTGTGTTCACCTCCCCCACTACCAACCAGACACATCATTGTCACCCAAAGTCTATAATTTACTTTGGTCTATTCTAGCTGTTGCACACTCCCAAGGTTTGTACATACACAAATGGATGATGACATACAACCATCATGATAGCATATTTTCACTACCCTAAAAATCTTCTGTATTCACCAAGCATAGGGGCACATATCCTTAATCCCAAGCACTCAGGAGGCAGAGACAGGTAGATCTCTGAGTTTGAGACCACCCTGATCTACCTAGAGTTCCAGGCTAAACAAGGTTACATAGTGAGATCATTTTGTGTTTTTTTAAATCTTACCACAGGAAACTTAAAACACAAGCAGGTATTGTCAAAGCTCTGTAATGAACTCTCATACATTCATCACCCAATTTAAATGAGTATCTATTCAGGGAAATTTTTGTTTATCAATAGTAGGGCATCATAACAAATCTGTAGACTCCTTGGGTTAGAATATTCTGCTGTACAGGAGCATCCTATGCATTGTAGGTTACTTCATGAATCTCTGACCTCTGCCTCCTTGACATCAGTGGCGCTCTCCTCCCCAGCCAGGCTGGTCAAAGGAAAAATATCCCTAAGCATAACCAAAAGTCTTATACAGGCATAATCACACCCAGTTGAGAGCCACTGACCTATGCATCTAATTCACTACAAGCAGTGTTCTCGCTCCTGTGGTTCCAAAAATCTCTGGGCCATCTTTAAAGGATAAACTTTTCTGTAAAGTCACATGACTAAGTTTCTGGTGTGCAGCTGAGATCTCCCCACACACATAAGTGCTCTCTGAACAGTGGGTGAGTTCTGCTTTTCTACATTTCTTACTGATTTCTGAAGTTGTTTCCCACAGGGACTTTGAGGTCCTGCTTCCAGTAAGACATTTTCCCTAATTAGGAAGGGGTGAGGATGAAAGTCCCCAAGGACTCCTCATCTCTCACTTAATCATGACATCTCCCCAGCTTCTCTTGAACTTAAAGCTGAGTTTCCAGGGTTCTTAGTTCTCTGAGAAACACCTGAGAAGCAAATCTGCTTTGCTTTTCTTTTTAATTCATGGGAAGTTGAGGCTCTGGATCTCCACATTTCCAAGTCTAAGGCTGCTTGGGAACAAATCCTCATCTTGTGACTCCATTGAGACAGGAGTCTGGGCCATACCTGGCCTATGCATCTCCATCAGGTAACTGGGAAGCTATCATGAGCTAGGGCTGTTTTCACAGTTATTTGTGTTAGGAACATAAAACATCACTGTGCTCAGAACAGCCAAGTAACTGAAACACTAGTGTGAGCTTTGGGCCATAGGCTTAATGTAGCTGTGATAGTTTGTTCCACTTTGAAAGTAAAGAGAATGGTGCCATGAGACACCTGGCATTTCTCAGAGTATGCCTACATGAATATGTGTGAAAAACACTGTCTGGACACTGGGTGGGACTCTAGGATGAATAAGGTATAATATCATACTATGGAGACTTTCCCTCCTTCGGTAGTTACTGAACACCTGCAATGTGCAGAACCCCAGACTAAGGAGACTAAGTTTAGATATCAACTGTTCATTGATTCTCCCGGTCTTTGCTGAAGACAATCTCATGATATTAACTTCAGTGAGCATTGGAGACGAAATGAAGAGCAAGGCACACTCTGTCCTCTGGGAACTCATACTGCAGTAGGCAATATCATTCACCGTGATAAGTGCTACGGTTGCACAGTGTCCTGAGAGAAGGCACAGTGGCTGCAAGGACCTATGAGTGGGGGAGGAGGCTTCTCATCTCTGAGAGGTACCCCAGAAATTAAAGGCTAGAACTTAGCTTATCAGAGAATGGGACAGGACCTAGGATTTGCAGTCTCTTCCTTTGAAGTGTGTGCCATATGCATATTACAATCTGGATCTTGAATATCTGAAAACTTAAAGAACTCTGTAGACATTACAGAAGTTACTACCTGAGAACAACTGAATGTGAACCCAGCTCATTCCTCTACAAGCAGCTTCCTGAGAGGATTATCTAATGACCTGGGAATTTATGCCTGCTCTCCACACTCTGTGTCTATAATTGTAAGGTGTATTTCCTGAGTTCCCTCTGGTCTGTAGAGGTCTTTACCACTTGCCTGAATCAGCAAGGAGAGAGCTTTTGTAAGATGGGCAGAACCATCTTGCTCTAACCTCGGGAGCTCTGGAGTTTCACTGAAGGGAAGGCTGTGTTAATGCACACAGTCTCAGCTATGTTGGAAAGGAAAGCATAGTTTTCAACTCAGTCACTATGCAGTCCAGGTAACGCCCTGAGGTGTTATATAGCTGGGCACCGAGGAAGGATATTGGAACATTGCTGCCACTAATAGAATTAGAGGGGATCAAAGTGCCAGGAGAGAGAAGAAAAGTAAATGGATTGAAGTGAAGGGAAAAGAAATCAAACATAGACTAAGGACAAGAATTAAAAGGAAGTACAGTCACAGCCATGTCTGTGGTGAACTCTGATCCCCTTAAGGAATGCTGAGCATCAAGGGAGCTACACCAGGGTTATCTATTCTGAAAACACTAATACCATATATTAAATGGTTGAGAACTTCATTCTGCAAACCAAGGGAAGAAGTAACAAAGGAAGACTTCAGGAAAAAGAATACTAACAATCCACCCAAAGGCAATAGAAAGACATGCAACACAAATGGAAATGGTGTCCTGGCAGCCTCTTCTTGATGAGGAATACAACTTTCTAATTTTTCCTTCTTTGATCCGTTTCCACAGCTCTACTTTCTACATACAACGTGACTTACTCATCGGATAATAGACATTCTTTTTTTGTGGAATATTTTTTCCTTTTTATTTTATAATTTAATTTTACATATCAGCCACGGATTCCCCTGTCCTCCCTCCTCTCATCCCCCACCCCGCCCTCGCCCCAGCCCACCCCCCATTTCCATCTCCTCCAGGGCAAGGACTCCCCTGGGGATTCAGCTTAGCCTGGTAGATTCAGTCGAGGCAGGTCCAGCCTGGATAATAGACATTCTTGCTGATGGCCCTTGGCTTCAGGGAAAAGCCCAAAGTCCCTAACAGTCCTTCAGATACTGATGGTGTCTCTCCTATATCATTATGCTTTGCTATTTCCCCAACTATTCCAGCCACACACAACACATTTTCACTTTCTCTCAGTCTTCATGGCATGCTCTTCCTTCTCCATGTTGCTAACTCCTCACCTTTCATGTCATTTCAGGTCATACCATCCAACTTGCTCCCTTATGGCTAACATACACAATGTGACTGAGTTCATTTTTCTGGGACTCTCTCCCAATCAAGAGGTACAGAGAGTTTGCTTTGTGATATTTCTGCTCTTGTACACAGCCATTGTGCTGGGGAACCTCCTCATGGTGGTCACTGTTGCAGCCAGCAGAAGTCTTGGATCCCCCATGTACTTCTTCCTCAGCTACTTCTCCTTCGTGGAGATCTGCTACTCCTCTACAACAGTCCCCAAACTCATCTTTGATCTCCTAGCTGAGAAGAAATCCATATCTGTGTGGGGCTGCATCACACAGCTCTTCTTCATCCACTTCTTTGGTGGCATTGAGATGTTCCTGCTCACAGTGATGGCCTATGACCGCTATGTGGCCATCTGCAAGCCCCTGCACTACACCAGCATCATGAACCGACAGGTGTGTGTTGTCCTTGTGGGAACAGCTTGGGTGGGAGGCTTTATACACTCCCTTGCCCAGATCTTTCTCATCTTCCGCTTGCCCTTCTGTGGCCCCAATGTCATTGACCACTATTTCTGTGATGTACTTCCTCTGCTCAATCTTGCCTGCTCAGACACCTTTCTCAATGGTCTGCTGATTGTTGCCAATGGGGGTACACTGTCTGTGATCAGTTTTGTGGTCCTCTTAGCATCCTATGTGGTCATCTTGTTTCATCTGAGAACTCAGAGTTCTGAGGGACGACGCAAAGCTCTGTCCACCTGTGGGTCCCATGTCACTGTAGTTGTCTTATTCTTTGCACCCTGTGTCTTCATCTATCTGAGACCTTCAGCCACTCTGCCTGTAGACAAGATGGTAGCTGTGTTCTACACAGTGATAACTCCCCTCCTCAACCCTATCATCTACTCCCTGAGAAATGCAGAAGTGAAGAAAGCCGTGAAGAGTCTATGGATCAGGACAATGAAAGTAGATAAAAAATAGAGGCTGAGTCTTTGTATGGTCATGGGTTTGGAATGATTGAATTCCTAATTTGCCCATGACTGGGCAAAATGAGTAGAAAAAATTCTTGTTAGTTCTAGAGTTGTTCTTTATGGTTCACCCTAAATTTTCATTTTAAGCACTTGTAAAATATATCCTGCTACAGGTATACTATAATACATTTAACCATGTTTCAAATCTTTACCTCTATAAATAACAATGTGAAAATATGCAAAGGGAAATATCTAACTATACCTTCAGCTTTTCCTTTAGACTCACCCACTACAGTGAATTTATCTTATTGAAGAACATGAAGGCCTTTGTTACACTGTAAAATTGAACTGCATGCCTTGTGAAAATGCTACTCAAGGAATCAAGACATTGTAATTAAACAGAGTGGGGGACTGAGGATGTGGCTCAGCTTCTACAGTGCTTTACTCATAAAGCCCTGGGTTTAATCACCAACACCCATAAACTTGGCATGGTGGTGCATTCCTGTGATCCCAAGCACCTGGGAGCTGGAAACAGAAGCATCAAGATCTCAAGGTCATCCTTGGTTAGGCAGTTTTAAGCCAGTCTGGGATACAAGACCCTGATTTATTATATATACATTTCTAATTAATAAAAATATTTTATTTGAGATTATAATGCATTTACATTTTCTCCCCCTTTCCTCTTTCTAAACCCTCTCATATATCCCTTCTTACTCTCCTTCAAATTCATGGCCTCTTTTTTCACTGTTAGTGCATATATTTGTGTGTGTGTGTGTGTGTGTGTGTGTGTGTGTGTGTGTGTTTCCAAATATAACCTATTCAGTTCATAATGTAACTTGTATGTATGTTTCAGGGCTTATAGTTTGACACCGGACAACCTATTAGTGTATTCTTCCCTGGGAAAGAACACCTCTCCCACTCTCAGCTTTCTTCAGTAGCCTATAGTTCTTTACTCAAGAGTGAAGCCTTGTGGGCTTATATGTGTGTGTGTGTGTGTGTGTGTGTGTGTGTGTGTGTGTGTGTGTGTGTTTTAAAACTGTCTTAAGGTATCTCCTAACAATATATTTATTAATTTCAAAGGGAAATGTACCAATTTCCACCCCCTTTACAATTGTCCAAAGTTAATATACCAAAATGAGATGAACTAATGCCATGTGCCTCCTAATAGCCAAGCAGAAAGTCATAACACCTTCTCAGTGGGAAACTCGGGTTGAATAATATCTGTAAAATAACTATCTTTTACTCTTTAGAAGTATAACAACTAAGAAAAATTGAAGAATTCTTCCACAAAAGATTAAGAGTAACTTAGTGTAATACGGGATATTTTGGGTTGGCTCTTGTCTTAGATAAAAGGCACCAGTGAGGCAAAACTTTATAAACAACTTAAGAAAGTCATACAGATGCTAATTTTCTTGTTTTGATGATTATAATTTGTTTTTCTCCTTGGGTTTAGGAATATCTCATTGACGGGTCCAGACATAGAAGCCTTCATGTCAGTAACTTGCAGACATTTCAGAAATATGTTTTATTTATATTCTACATATTTAAGCTATACAATATGCATGATATATATACATATACATGCACAATGAAATTATTAGTACAGTGAAGCAAATTAGCATAACCATTACTTCCATATTTAGCTTATTTTTTATAAGAGTGCCTAAAATTCACTCTTGTGGCAAATTTTCAGTATACAATTGGATACTGTTTGGAGATATAGACAGACAGACAGATAGACAGACATACAGATAGATAGATAACTGATAGATAGATAGATAGATAGATAGATAGATAGATAGATAGATAGTTGTATAAATGATATATACAGATTATATATCTAGATAGGTAGATACAGATATTAGATATGGATATAGATATGTGTATAGATGATATATATAGGTTATAGATGAGACATACACACACACACACACACACACACACACACACACACACACACAGAGATAAAGATGTTGCCAAGACTTGCCTCAGACTTGTAGAAATTCTCCTGCTTCAGATTCTCAAATGCTTGGATTTCAGGTGTATGCTCCTACATATAGCTATAATAATTTTATGTATAGTTCTCATGCTGTGCATTACATCTTCAGACTTGTTCACATTATATAACTGTAAGTTTATTCCTTTGACCTAATACTTCCTATACCCATTGCCTACATATCTACTTGCTCATTGAGAAAATAATAAAAAAAAGCTTAATAAAAGGTTCCAAACACACAAAACGGGAGTTCCTTTATTGTACAGTATTGTTTTAGCCCTACTGGATTTTTTGGTTTCCATATGAAGTTGAGTATTGTTCTTTTGAGGTCTGTGAAGAATTGTGTTGGGACTTTGATAGGGATTGCATTGAATCTGTACACTGCTCTTAGTAAGATTGCCATTTTTACTATGTTGATTCTACCTATCTAAGAGCATGGGACATCTTTTCATCTTCTGTTATCTTTTCCAATTTTTTTATTCAAAGACTTAAAGTTTTAGTCATACAAGTCCTTCACTTGCTTGGGTAAAGATACTCCAAGATATTTTATATTATTTGAGACTATTGTAAAGGGTGTTGTTTTCCTGATTCTTTTCTCAGTCCATTTGTCATTTGTATATAGGAGGGCTACTGGTTTGTTTGTTTTTTTAATTAATCTTGTATCCAGCCACTTCACTAAAGAAATTTAGTGAAGAAATTTCCTGTAGAAATTCCCTGGCGGGAATTTTAGGGTCACACATATACTATCATATCATTGGCAAATAAAGATACTTCGACTTCTTCCTTTCCAATTTGCATCTCCTTGATCTCTTTCAGTTGTCTTATTTCTTATTAAAGGCGTGGTGGCGCACGCCTTTAATCCCAGCACTCGGGAGGCAGAGCCAGGCGGATCTCTGTGAGTTCGAGGCCAGCCTGGGCTACCAAGTAAGTCCCAGGAAAGGCACAAAGCTACACAGAGAAACCCTGTCTCGAAAAACCAAAAAAAAAAAAAAAATACCTTCCAAGAAAAATCATAAACTTCATCAAAGAGCTCAATAAAATCAGGGCACAGCTGATATAGAATAAATGCCCAAGAAAACATAAACATAAGAGTGCTTTAAATAATAAAAAAGAGTTGAGAATGGATTTCAATGAGGAGACAAAAACATTGAAAATGCATCAAGCTGAAATGAAGATGAAAGTGACAAACCCAATAACTCAGCAGAAAACTCAAAAGAAGCCTTGTAAGTAGAAAGAATCGAGCAGAAGATAAAATACCAGGACTCAAAGATAAAGTAGAGGATCAAGAACAAGTAAGCAAAGAAATACAAAAATTTTAAAGTACACAGGAAGGAACATAAAGGAAATGAACCACCAAACCTTCAAGTTGCAGGCATAAATGAGGGATAAAAATCCCAAATCAATGGCATAGACTTGCTCTTCAACAAAATCATACAGCAAAACTTGCCCCAAAATAAGGAAAGACATACCCTTTCAGATATAAGATGCAAACAGACATTAAATAAACAAGACCAGAAAAAAAAAAACTCAACCAAGGCATATCATAGTCAAAACACTAAGTATGCATAATGAAGAAAGTATATTTAAAGCTGCATGAGAAAAAAACACAAGTCACATCTGAATGAAAACCCATCAGAATAAGCTGAATTCTTGATAGAAACTGAAAGTCAGAAGAGCCTAGAGCAATGCATTCCAAGTCCTAAAAGACTATGATGACCAGCCTAGACTATATATCCAGCAATACTATCTGTCATGAATGAAGAAGAACACTTTCACAAAATAAATAACTTTAAGAAAAAAAATGTGTTTCTGGGCTGGAGAGATGACTCAGCAGTTAAGGGTACTGGCTGTTCTTCCAGGAATCTTGAGTTCTATTCCTAGCAACCACATGGCAGCTGACAACATCTATAATTGCAGTCACATAGGACCTGATGTGTTCTTCTGATATCCAGACTTTTTTAAAAAAGGAAATGTATTTGCAAGAGGCAGTGGTGGCACATGCCTTTAGTCCCAGCACTTGGGAGGCAGAGGCAGGCAAATCTCTAAGATCAAGGCCAGCCTGGACCACAGAGTGAGTTCCAGGACAGCCAGGGCTGCACAGAGAAACGCTGTCTCAAAAAAAAATGTATTTGCAAGAAAACACAGGAAGCAATATTTTGTACTGAAGAGATGTATGAGCATACCAGACAGACTGTGGAAATAAATACAAAGCCATAATTATTAAAATACAGAATACCACTGAGAATGGAAACAACTCCAGAAATCAACAACACAATGACCATAATTAACACACACATTTCAGCAATAACATTAAATATCAATGGCCTCAATTCTCCATGAAAATATACAAACTGACTGAATGGACAAAATCTGTTTCTTACCAAAAAAAAAATATCATAGATTCAAAGATAGGCACTGGCTCAGAGTTAAAGGATGGACAAAAGTACTTCAATCAAATGGGACCAGGAAGCAAATAGGCATCAATATCTTAATATCTGATGAAATAGAGCCCAAACTAAAACTAATCAGAAAAGATAAAGAGTGACACTTCATCTTAATCAAGGGAACAGTTAATTTTAAAAAAAGGTACTATCCTGAACATATATACACCAAACTCTGAGGCACTGAATTATATTTTTAAAAATACATATAGGCTTGTTAGGGTCCTTGAGAAGTCCCACAAAAACACACCATCCACATATGCAATTAGCAAAAGCATTTATTATCTCAAGAATAAGAGTTCCAGCATGCTAGAGCCACACATCTGACACAAAGGCAAAATGTTGACTACGAGAGAAGCTCGAAGGCTCCTTTTATACACACTCAAAAGAATTCTAGAAGCAGTTAGGTCATCATCTCTATGATTGGCTTAAGCAAGTAACAACTATGTTAGTACAGTACTAATTAGCTAGGTTAGTAGGAGCTGGCTAGGGTTACAGTTTTACCATCTTTGGGCTAATTTGATCAAGTTCCAAGGAGGAGTAGAGAATTTTTCCCTATTTGGTCACATTGCCTTGAGATACCGACTGGAATGGCCCAGGTTTAGTATATGCTAGCTCCCTCATCTCTGCTGGCAGGGGTTGTCCATTGTTTGTGGTTCTTTCATAAACTGCTTGTTCATTCTCAGGAAATTGAAACTGAGGCCTGATCTCTGATAGAAGTCTGAGAAGTCTGTAATGATGTCTGCTTGGCTCTCACAGAATTACTGAATTTAAAGACACAGGTTAATGTTGAAGGACATTTAATCACACTGTGAAAATCCAAGACTGTATTAATAAAATTAACCTTGGATCAGGGGGTGGAACCAATGGATAGTTGTCAAGAATTAGTCATACAGAGTGCAGAGGACCCAGGGATATGAACAGAGAGAGGTACACGAAGGAGTAGGAAGGGTGCTTAGAAATTGGCGGTATTTTTGGTTTGGGACAAGTGGAGAGATATTTTTCTTGCTGCGTCTCCAGCCAAAAAAGAAGGTCATCTGGTTGCTTCTCGGTTTCTCTGATCTAGTAGATTTCCACCCCAACATTTGACTCCTGAGTCTTTATTGGTAAACAGATTGATAGAGCAGTGAGGTGCAGATGGTAGTTAAAATATCAGTAGATTTAGGTGTGGCTGCTAAACTGACAGAAAAACAACAGATTAATATCAATGAATTAATAGTAGGTTATTTTTCAATGCCCCACTTTCTCTAATAGTCATCTAGACAAAAAAGGAAATGGAAAAACATCAGAATTAATTGATATCATACATCAAATAGACTTAACATATTTCTACAGAATTTTCTATCCAAACATTACAGAATACACATTCTACTCAGCAGCACATGGGAGCTTTTCTAGAATAGACCATACCCCAGAACACAAAACAAATCTTTACAAATTCAAAAGATTGAATTCATCCCTTCAACCCTATTGGATTACAATGCAATTAAACCTGAATTTGACAGAAAAAAATTCTAGTAAATATGAAATTAATGGAGATTAAACAACTTGTTACTCAATGATGAATGAGGCAAAGAAGAAATCAAAAAAAAATTTTAATTTCTTGGAGAACCCTATGGAAGAGGAAGCAGAAGGAGTGAGGGAGCCAGAGGAAACAGAGGACACCAGGAGAACATGGCCCTCTGAATCAACTAAGTAAGGCTCATATAAACTCACCAGAGACTGAAGCAGCAAGCACAGGGCTTATACAGATCTACACTAGGTCCTCTGCATATATATTATAGCTTCCTGCTCAGTGTTTTTATAAGACTCCTGAGAGTATGAGTGAGTCTCTGATTCTTATGCCTACTCTTGGGCTCTTTTCCATCTGTTGCCTGTCCAGCCTCAATGTGATGGTTTTTGTTTTATCTTATTACCTTTTATTTTATCATGTTTTGTTGTTATCTCCTAGAAGCCTGTTCTCTTCTAATGAGAAACAGAAAAAGAATGGATCTGGAGGGCACAGGAGGTAGGGAGTAACTGGGAGAAGGAGAAGAAGGGGAAACTATAATCAAGATATATTGTATGAGAACAGAATCTATTTTCAATAAAATAAAAATAATAATAAAACAAAAAAACTTCCTGGAACTAAATGAAAATACAACACAACAAAACTTCTGATACACATTGAAAGCAATTTATAGAATTTCAAAGAAATTTATAGCTCTACATTTCTACGTTAAAACATTAAAGAATCAAAAAGTCATAGTGGTGTATACCTTTAATCCCAGCACTTGGGATGAGAAGAAAGATGGATCTCTATGAGTTCAACCAACCTTGTCTACATAGTGTGTTACAGGACAGCCAAGGCTATGTAGAGAGACCCTGTCTCAGAAAAAAAGAAAGAAAGAAAGAAAGAAAGAAAGAAAGAAAGAAAGAAAGAAAGAAAGAAAGAGAAAGTAAGAGAGAGAAAGAAAGAAAGAGAGAGGGAGAGGAAGAAGGAGGGAGGAAGGGAGGAAGGGAGGGAGGGGGGAGGAAGGGGAAAAAGAAAGAGATTCAAAAAAAGCACAAATAAATGACTTAATGATGAAACTAAAATACTTGGAAAAACAAGAACAAATCAAATCCAAATCCAGTCAATGGCAAGAAATAATTTAAAAAAATCAAAGCAGAAATCAGTGAAATAGAAACAAAGAAAACAATGCCAAAAGCCAACAAATCTAAAAGCTGGTTCATTGAAAATATAAACAAGATTAAGAGACTCTTGGCCCAACTAACAAAAGCGAGAGAGAGAGAGAGAGAGAGAGAGAGAGAGAGAGAGAGAGAGAGAGACTCAAATTAACAAAATCAGAAATAAACAGGGAAACATTATAACATACACCAAAGAAATTTAGAGTATTATAAGGAAATATTTTTAAAATCTGTACTCCAAGAAGCTGGAAAACCTAAAAGAAATGGATAAATTTTTATATTCAGCCAAATCATTAAAATGAAACCAAGAAGTCAACTATCTAAATAGACCCATAACAAATGAGAAAGTTGAAATGGTAATAAAAACCCTTCCAGAACAAAAAAGAGAGAGAGAAAGAGAGGGGCCAATGCCAGATGGATTTAAGACAGAATTCTACCAGACTTTCAAAGATCTATAGCCAAACCTTCTTAAACTATTTGAAGAAGGAGGACAGGAGAAGGAGGGGGGAAGGGGAGGAGGAAGAAAGAAAAGAAAAGAATGAATACTATAGGCCAATATCTCTGATAAACATAGAGTCAAAAATACTCAATAAAATATGAGCAAACAGACCACATCAAAAAGATTATACACTGTGACCAAGTTGGCTTTACTCATGAAATTCAAGCATGGTTCAACATACACAAGTCAATAAATGTAAGAAACCATATAAATGGACTACAAATATCATCACTATCTAAATAGATGCAGAAAAGGGCTTTGACAAAATCCAACATGCCTTCATGATAAAACTCTTAGAGAACGTAGGGCTAGAGGGTATATACCTCAACATAATAAAAGCTATGTATAAGAAACCCAAAGCTGAGCCAGGCTACCCTGCCTCACAAGGTGACACTACAAAGAATAAATATGTGCTGGAGAAGCCATGTTGATGTGTGTGGTCTGGGCTGCCTCTGAGGGTCTTGTCTGGATCCTTGGTCCTACTGCAGCCAGGGCCAGGTTTGTGGTCTGTGCCATCACCAGAAACCACGTGGAAGCCCATGATCCATGTTCTTACTGACTGTAAAGACCAAGAAAGCTACTTTTACAGTGATATTGATGACAATAGACACACAGTTGAGAAAGAGGGACATGCAAGGCTTCTGTGGCAACCTCTACCCCAATCCCAACCCCAACCCCCCTTCAAAAAAGTAACAGACTAAACAGGAAACCATTGAAGAGAAGTCTTTAAAAGTATGAGGATGCTGAAGTATAGCCCTCCACAACAGATGGCTCTGGCAGAGCTGTGGGAAAGACTCTGTTCTATTTAAGGGATAGGCCACTGAGAGTTTGACCATGCTCCAGTGATCATGTGTGTGTGTGTGTGTGTGTGTGTGTATATATATATATATATATATATATATATATATATATATATAACAGATACTTTTTTCTATTTTTCTTATTTTTATTTTTATTTTTTGGAGGGAAGTCAGAAGGGCTGGGGTGGCCATGGAAGGACTGAGAAGTGAGTGTGATTAAGGTGCATGATGTAAAATTCCCAAAGTGTCAATAAAAATATATTGAAAAAGAAAAAACCCATAGCCAACATCAACCTAAATGAATAAAAGCTTAAAGCATCCCACTGAAGTCAGGAAGGAGATAGGAATGTCCACTATCCCTATGCCTTTTCAATACTGAGCTTGAAGTACTATCCGGAGCAATAAGGCAAGAGAAGGAAATTAAAGGGACATAAATAGGGGGGAAGGAAAGAAGTTAAACTATCCCTATTTGAGGATGACATGATACATTAGTGTAGTGGGTAGCCATTACAGCTTTGATCTGGAAGTTCCAACCCCCATTGAGGCTTCAGTAACTGTCACGCCTACAAGGTGGGGCGAAGAGAGGACCCTGAAGACCCGAGATCCAGTTGGGCCGCCTCTCTTCCTGCTTGGACCGAGGATGCTAGAGGTAGACCAAGGAGAGTTCTCCAGAGAACACCTCTGGACTGCGCTGTGTCTTTCACAGAACCCGCAACCTACCTATCCCTTCATTTGTAAGTTATGCCATTAAATAAATCTTCCTTTTAACTATGTGGAGTGGCCTTAATAATTCCACCAATACATTAGAGATCCCAAAAATTCTACCAGAAAACTTCTAGAAACAACAAACAGATTCGGCAGTGTGGCAGGATAAAAAAATCAACTTGCACAAATCAATAGCTTTTCTATACACAACCAACAAACATATAGAGTAGAAGATAATGGATACTCTCCCTTTGCAATAGCATAAAGAAAATAAATTATATGGGAATAAACCTAAAGGGAGTGAAGAACCTTATAATGAAAACTTTAAACCTCTGAAGAAAGAGCTAGAGAGAGACACTAGAAAATGGAAAGACATCCCGTGCTCATTGACTGGTAGAATTAATATTGTGAAAATCATCATTCACTCCAAGAATGAACTATTTTTATTTTCCCACTGCTGTTTGTATATTATTGTTTAGCTAGCTACTAGAGACAGCGCTACAAGCAGAGCTTGATCAAACAGCATCCTTGACCCTTTCATCTGAGTTATTCCTTTTGCCCTTTTGGCCTTGTTTTGCCCCAGAGGGTGTTCCTCTTAGGCTTTATTTCCTGCCTGCAGTTTTCCTGAAGCCCTGAGACCTTATCTGGGTCAGGGTTTGTGCTTGAGAAAGGAACTGCAAAAAGGAACTCTGGACCCCCCCACTCCCCCCCAAAAAAATCCCATTTCATTCTTAACAGAAATAGAAAAAAAATTCCTAAGATTCATATGGAACCACAAAAGACCCAGTGTAGTCAAAGCAACCATGAACTAAGAGAACAATGCTGAAGAGACTATCATTCCAGATCTTAATATGTATTATAGAGCCATAGAGATAATAACAATACGGTACAGCACAAAAACAGACATGTAGACCCACGGAACAAAATCAAAGACCTAAACTTGAGTATACATACTTCAGCAACTTGATATTTGACAAAGATACCAAAAACATAAGCTGGAGAAAAGAAAGCATCTTGTACAAATGGTGCTGGGAAAACTGGATGTCCACATGCAGAAGAATTAAACTAAATCTGTATCTATCACCTTTCACAAAAACTAACTCCAAATGGATCCAAGCCCTAAACATAAAACCTGAAACACTGAAACTGCTAGGAAAAAAACATAGGCAGTACTCTACATTAAATATATGGAGGAAAGTACTTTCTGAATAGAATTCCATTTGCCCAAGAGTTAAGATCATATACATTTATGTATGTGTGGTGGTTTGAATGAGAATGGCCCCCATAGGCTTATCAATTGGAATTCTTGGCCACCAGGGAATGGCACTATTTGGAAGGATTTGGTGGCATTGTTGGAGGAAGTGTGTCATTGAGGGTGAGCTTTGAGGTCACAAAAAGCCCATTCCAAGCTCAGAATCTCTCTCATCCTGCTGCCTATGGATCAGGATATAGATAGAGCTCAGTTATTTCTCCTGCACCACATCGGCCTGCAGGCCGCCATGCTCCCTGCCATGATGATAATGGACTGAACCTCCGAAGCTGTAAGCCAGCCCCAGTTAACTGCTTTCTTTTATAAGAATTGTAGTGGTCATGGTGTCTCTTCACAGCAATAGAATACTAAGACAACATGTAACATCTATTAATGAAAAAAGGACACAAATTTCAAAGAGAGCAAGAAGGCTGTTAAGGGAGGTTTGGGAGGGAGGAAAGGGAAGAAGACATAATGTAATTATATTATAACCTCAAAAAAATAAAAAAAAAATTTAATTTTAAATCTATATTCCACATATGAGAGAAAACACTTGGTATTTATTCCTAAGTCTGCCCTGTATTTTTGGTTTTTGTCTTTTTTAAGCATGGTGATGCCCAATTCTGTCTATTTATCTGCAAATGACCCAAGCTTGTTCTTCCTTATGGCTGAGTAAAAGTCCGTTTGGGAGGCTAGAAAGATGGCTCCACAGTTAAGACCACTTGCTGCTCTCATAGAGGATTGAAGTTTGATTCCCAACACCTACACGGTGGCTTACAACTGTCTGTAGCCCCAGTTCCAGGGAATCTAGTGCCCTCTTCTGGCCTCCGTGTGCACTGTGTGCACATTTGCACATACATGCAAACAAAACTCCCATACACATAATATAAAAATAAACCAATATAAAGAACTCTGTGGCCGGGCGGTGGTGGCGCACGCCTTTAATCCCAGCACTCGGGAGGCAGAGCCAGGCGGATCTCTGTGAGTTCGAGGCCAGCCTGGTCTACCAAGTGAGTTCCAGGAAAGGCGCAAAGCTACACAGAGAAACCCTGTCTCGAAAAACCAAAAAAAAAAAAAAAAAAAAAAAAAAAAAAAAAAAAAAAAAGAACTCTGTGACCCTGCCCCCCTCATCTGCCATATGGTGGCATAGGTGAAGGAAAGATGTCACCCTCGCCCCTTGACACCTGTGGCAGGTGGGAGAGCTGGCTCCAGGGATCATGAGAGTGAGAGAGCTGGCCCTGCCCCTCACTGGCTTCAGCAACTGGGAGAGCAGGCAGGCCATATACCTAGCCTGGGCAAAACAGTAGAACTGGCCCTGGTGGTGTAAGCCAGACCCACAGGCATGAGGACAGGAGAACTGGCCCTGGTCCTTGCTGCCTGCTGCATTGGGTGAGCCAGCTGGGGCAGTGCTAGAGAGCTCACCCTGCTGGTAATGATGAGGAAAAGCTGGTGGGCTGACCAGCCTAGCTACCACCTAAGCCCAGAACCAGGACTATGAGTTAGCCCACCCCAACATCCACCTCATCTATGAATTCTGGAGTATGTGAAGGGGCCAGATCTGCCAATCAAAATCTCCATTTCACAGGACAACAACAGGCCACTCAGGAAGTTCCAGTGTGGTAGTTTAAATGAAATTGGCCCCCATAAGCTCATAAGGAAGTGTGGCTTTGTTGGAATGAGTATGGCCTTGGTGGAGGAAGTGTGTCATGTGGGGGTGGGCTTTGAGGTTTCCTATGCTTGGATATTGCTCAGTGTCTCAGTTGACTTCGTGTTGCCTGCAAAATATAGACTCTCAACTACCTCTCCAGTATCATGTCTACTTGCACGCCGCCATGCTCCCCATCATGATGATAATGGACTGACCTTCTGAAACTGTAAGTGAGCCACCCCAACTAAATGTTTTCCTTTATTCTTGAGTTGCCATGGAAAAAAAATTTTAATCTGGGAGGTAATGGCACAGACCTTTATTCCCAGCACTTGGGAAGCAGAGCCAGGCAGATCTCTGTGAGTTCAAGGCCAGCCTGATCTACAGAGCAAGATCCAGGACAGGCACCAAAACTACACAGAGAAACCCTGTCTTGAAAAACCAAAAAAAAAAAAAAAAAAAAAAAAAAAAAGAGTTGCCATGGTCATGGTGTCTCTTCACAGCAATAAAAACCCTCACTAAGACAACCAGTGAGGGCCCAGTATCAATAGAGTAGCAGAAGCCGGAGGCCTCGAGCCATACCAACAATCCATGATCCATTGGAATGAATATTTACAAGTGAAGATGTGTGGACAAAGGGGTATACTGGGTATACACCCAGATATTTTCTTCTTATTTTTGGTTTGTTTTTATTTGATTTTGTTTTTTGGCTATACTTTTAAATTTTGTTTTGTTTGGGGGGAGGTCTCAAGGGCAGAGAGCAGAGACGAGAGGATGGGAAGATCAGTGGGATCGGAATGCATGATGTGAAATCCACAAAGAATCAATTAAAAAGTTAAAAACAAAACTCTGTCATATGTGTATGTCACATTTATAGAGAGGAACCAAAATATATACAGTGAGAGGTAAGCATAGATATCACATTTTCTGCACCCATTTATCTGTGATGAACACCTAAGCTGTTTCTATGCCTTGATTATCGTGAGTCACACAGCAATAACACATGCACACAGACATCTCTTTTGTATACTGACTTAGATTCCTTTGGACACATTCCAAGATGTTATACAGCTGGATAATTTGGTAGTTCTATTTTTAGTTTTTGGAGGAAACTCCATTAACATCCATGCTAGCTAAATTAATTTATATCCCCAACCACAAAAGTATATAAATGTATATACATACATACTTAATGATGTGTACAAATTAAATATTTGAAAATGTTAAAAATAATCAATAGGTGTTGTCTTGTCAACCCTACACAAAGAACTATAGGCAACTCAGGAATGCTGAGAGCGTGAGAAATAGTCTTCTCCTAGGAAGGGCACACCAACTGGTTATCCAATACCAAACGGTCAACCCTGAAAACATATACATACAAGTAACAGCATACAGACTGAGAATGTTATATTTAGGAATATATATGTGTATACATACATGCATGTAACAACAATTCACAAAAAAATGGACAGGAATTTGCAGGAGAGCAAGGAGGGGTATATGGGAGGTTTGGAGGGAAGGAAAGGGAAGGGGAAATGATGTGATTATATTTATAATTTCAAAAAGAAAAGAAAAAATAATGAATAGTGTTATTAAGTAAAAATAAAGGTAACTCAAAAGTACACATGCACACGCACACACACACACACACACACACACACACACACACACACACACACACAAATAATGAATATGTGTATGCACATTGACGTTGGGAAAAGTTCCAAAATGCGTTGTTATGAAGAAAAAAGCAAGTTGCAGAACTATGCATGTGATGTTACCATAGGTGGAAAAAGTACTTGCTGTTCCCACCAGCCCTCCACAACTCAGACACCAGCCTCTGAGCTCAGTAGGAAATGTTCTCTGCTGATACATTGGTCTCCGGGGAAAGGAGGGACCAATTAGTCCTCTGTTCTCTGAGGTCAGCCCCCCGTCCTCTGCTTCTGGACCTGTGCCCAGGCTTTGTAGCTCTGCAGCAGGCTTCAGCAACTAATTAAACCCGAAGGAGCTGAGGTAAAGAGTCAAGAAAAGTTTGCAAAGAAGCAAATTAATGCCTTGGAGGCTCTTCAGAGCTGAGAACTTCTACTTCCTTGAGATTCCCAGAAGCTTCAGATCTGTAACTAAGGGTACAATTACAGACCAGGAGAAGCACGTGCTCATGAATTGGATGAGTCACTTCCATACCAGTCTGAGCTACAGTGTCAGACTTGTCTCAGAAAAATAAAATAAAAACAAACAATAAGTTCAAGTCACTAATGAGCTAGGATATGTGATTCCAATCTCCATCTGTAACCACAGTGTGGACCATATTGTAACCTAACAATGCCCCCATTAGATCCTGAACAATACATTCAGAAGATCTGGGTCACCATGCCAACACAGGAAAATAGAAGCTTCCTCTCTACTTATCTAGGCAGGCCAAAATGGAAGGGAGGATACTGTCATTTAAGGAATGCACATGTTCCATGTGCAATCACTGAACCAATTGGCCAAGGTGGCAGACGATGCCAACACTCACAGTTCTCTTCTTCCTGGACATGCAGATCAATGTTGCATGGACGACGGATGAAAGTGATGAAATTTCAGGAAGAAAACTAATATTCTAACTGGTCATGGTTGTAGTTCATTGCTATGTAGGTCCCATTGGATCTGGTGAACATGGATCTACACCTGCAGTAATGCTGCTGCAGGTCTGGCCCTCTGTTACTTCATAGTTGGCCTCCACACTTGAGCTCCAAGGTCATAGTTCTCCTTGTTCATCTTCATATGTCCAGCTATGGATTCCTCTAAAACGCAATGATCCAAGTTGGCTGGATCAACATTCTACACACCAGCTTCCCACATACCTCAGAGTTGCACATACACAGGAACTGTTCCCTCACTGAAAGATCCCTAGTGAAACTATCAATATTCTTTTAAGAAACCAGATCATGGCCAATGCCACTCTGAACCATTCAAGTAAGTTTCCTTAGAACCATTAAAGTAAGTTTCCTTAATTGCAAATCTCAATCAAAACTTGGGCATCCCTTAGACTTTAAAGAAAATATGTTAGGAGTCCCACCGTCTTCATTTTCTGAATACTTAAGGAAAACATTCCATACATAAGGAGAGGCACTTTTTCTGCTCTGCCACAGGAAGGTGGAATCACACCTCTAATCACCACATGTGCACCCTCAAGTAGAGTACTCAGTTGATCTCATCACAAGGACACTTGCTCAAATGCAGATTTCTGTCTCTGCCCGCATAAAGGAACTAGCATTTAATCTTGAATTTAGCACATGCCTCTTTTAAAAATGTGAATAGCCTTCTGAAGCACAGGTGAGTGCCCTAGCTTGCCCCAGACCCCATCCCTGGGCACCAGCCACTCCGGGGAAGACCTGCCCAACTTGGGCCCAGGTTCTGGTCCCCGGGCAGGTGCCCTTCTACCACAACCGGGAAGGATCCCCTTCTCCAAGACCCCTGGCAGACCCTGCAGTCTCCACGCCCTGCCCCCACGCCCATCTGCCTGAGCCCCAAGCCTCTTCCTGAGACTTAGAGGCCGGCCCCCAGCTCCCATCTTGCCCAGGACTTCCCTTCTGAAGCACAGGTGAGTGCCCTAGCTTGCCCCCGACCCCATCCCTGGGCACCAGCCACTCTGGGGAAGACCTGCCCAACTT
The DNA here is from genome assembly GCF_949786415.1 of Peromyscus eremicus. NCBI lineage: Eukaryota > Metazoa > Chordata > Mammalia > Rodentia > Cricetidae > Peromyscus > Peromyscus eremicus. The sequence goes on from NC_081419.1 coordinate 66,147,209, forward strand.
GGGCCCAGGTTCTGGTCCCCAGGCAGGTGCCCTTCTACCACAACCGGGAAGGATCCCCTTCTCCAAGACCCCTGGCAGACCCTGCAGTCTCCACGCCCTGCCCCCACGCCCATCCGCCTGAGCCCCAAGCCTCTTCCTGAGACTTAGAGGCCAGGCCCCCCAGCTCCCATCTTGCCCAGGACTTCCCTTCTGAAGCACAGGTGAGTGCCCTAGCTTGCCCCAGACCCCCATCCCTGGGCACCAGCCACTCCGGGGAAGACCTGCCCAACTTGGGCCCAGGTTCTGGTCCCCGGGCAGGTGCCCTTCTACCACAACCGGGAAAGATCCCCTTCTCCAAGACCCCTGGCAGACCCTGCAGTCTCCACGCCCTGGCCCCACGCCCATCTGCCTGAGCCCCAAGGCTCTTCCTGAGACTTAGAGGCCGGCCCCCAGCTCCCATCTTCCCCCGGACTTCCCTTCTGAAGCACAGGTGAGTGCCCTAGCTTGCCCCCGACCCCATCCCTGGGCACCAGCCACTCTGGGGAAGACCTGCCCAACTTGGCCCCAGGTTCTGGTCCCCGGGCAGGTGCCCTTCTACCACAACCGGGAAGGATCCCCTTCTCCAAGACCCTTGGCAGACCCTGCAGTCTCCACGCCCTGCCCCCATGCCCATCTGCCTGAGCCCCAAGCCTCTTCCTGAGACTTAGAGGCCGGCCCCCAGCTCCCATCTTGCCCAGGACTTCCCTTCTGAAGCACAGGTGAGTGCCCTAGCTTGCCCCCGACCCCATCCCTGGGCACCAGCCACTCTGGGGAAGACCTGCCCAACTTGGGCCCAGGTTCTGGTCCCCGGGCAGGTGCCCTTCTACCACAACCGGGAAGGATCCCCTTCTCCAAGACCCCTGGCAGACCCTGCAGTCTCCACGCCCTGCCCCCACGCCCATCTGCCTGAGCCCCAAGCCTCTTCCTGAGACTTAGAGGCCAGGCCCCCCAGCTCCCATCTTGCCCAGGACTTCCCTTCTGAAGCACAGGTGAGTGCCCTAGCTTGCCCCAGACCCCATCCCTGGGCACCAGCCACTCCGGGGAAGACCTGCCCAACTTGGGCCCAGGTTCTGGTCCCCAGGCAGGTGCCCTTCTACCACAACCGGGAAAGATCCCCTTCTCCAAGACCCCTGGCAGACCCTGCAGTCTCCACGCCCTGGCCCCACGCCCATCTGCCTGAGCCCCAAGGCTCTTCCTGAGACTTAGAGGCCGGCCCCCAGCTCCCATCTTCCCCCGGACTTCCCTTCTGAAGCACAGGTGAGTGCCCTAGCTTGCCCCCGACCCCATCCCTGTGCACCAGCCACTCCGGGGAAGACCTGCCCAACTTGGCCCCAGGTTCTGGTCCCCGGGCAGGTGCTCTTCTACCACAACCGGGAAGGATCCCCTTCTCCAAGACCCTTGGCAGACCCTGCAGTCTCCACGCCCTGCCCCCACGCCCATCTGCCTGAGCCCCAAGCCTCTTCCTGAGACTTAGAGGCCGGCCCCCAGCTCCCATCTTGCCCAGGACATCCCTTCTGAAGCACAGGTGAGTGCCCTAGCTTGCCCCCGACCCCATCCCTGGGCACCAGCCACTCTGGGGAAGACCTGCCCAACTTGGGCCCAGGTTCTGCTCCCCGGGCAGGTGCCCTTCTAGCCCCACTGGGAAGGATCCCCTTCTCCAAGACCCCTGGCAGACCCTGCAGTCTCCACGCCCTGCCCCCACGCCCATCTGCCTGAGCCCCAAGCCTCTTCCTGAGACTTAGAGGCCGGCCCCCAGCTCCCATCTTGCCCAGGACATCCCTTCTGAAGCACAGGTGAGTGCCCTAGCTTGCCCCCGACCCCATCCCTGGGCACCAGCCACTCTGGGGAAGACCTGCCCAACTTGGGCCCAGGTTCTGCTCCCCGGGCAGGTGCCCTTCTAGCCCCACTGGGAAGGATCCCCTTCTCCAAGACCCCTGGCAGACCCTGCAGTCTCCACGCCCTGCCCCCACGCCCATCCGCCTGAGCCCCAAGCCTCTTCCTGAGACTTAGAGGCCAGGCCCCCCAGCTCCCATCTTGCCCAGGACTTCCCTTCTGAAGCACAGGTGAGTGCCCTAGCTTGCCCCGGACCCCATCCCTGGGCACCAGCAACTCCAGGGAAGACCTGCCCAACTTGGCCCCAGGTTCTGGTCCCTGGGCAGGTGCCCTTCTAGCCCCACCGGGAAGGATCTCCTTCTCCAAGACCCCTGGCAGACCCTGCAGTCTCCACGCCCTGCCCCCACGCCCATCCGCCTGAGCCCCAAGCCTCTTCTTGAGACTTAGAGGCTGGCCCCCAGCTCCCATCTTGCCGTGGATTTCCCATCTGGAGGAGAGAGAGAGAGAGAGAGAGAGAGAGAGAGAGAGAGAGGAGAGCACCCATCCTCCCCCAGACTTCCCTTCTGAACAAGAGCTTCCATCCTGTCCCGGACTTCCAATTTGGACAAGAGAGCTCCCATCTGGACAAGAGAGAGAGACTTCCTGAATCTGTCAGCTCTGAACCAAGTGTGCGAATAAGGCCAGGAACGAACCACAAGGAGATGGGCAGACGTCAAGGCAGAAACACATACAACAAAATGAATAGTAATACACCATCACCAGGCCCTAGCCCTCCTCCAACACCTAGACCTGAACATCAGAAATTGGAAGAAGCAGAAGAAAATAGCCTTATGAATGTCATCATGAAGAAGCTAGAGGCTCGTGTAGAGGAAAAGACAAAAAAATGTGAAGAACGCTGTAAACAACTAGAGGAAAGGGCAAACAAATTAGAAGAAATCAATAAAGTCCTGGAAGAGAACAATAAAATACTGAAAGAAAATCAAGAAAAATCAATGAAACAAATGAAGGAAACAGTCCAAGACCTGAAAAGGGAAATAGAAAAAATGAAGAAGACACAAACAGAGGGAATGCTGGAAATAGAAAATCTGAGAAAACGATTGGGAACTTCAGATGCAAGTATAATCAACAGAATGCAAGAGATGGAAGAGAGGATCTCTAGCGTTGAAGATACAATAGAAGAAATGGATTCATCAGTCAAAGAAAACACTAAAGTCAACAAAGTCATGAACCAAAATGTCCAAGAAATTTGGGACACCATGAAAAGACCAAACCTACGAATAATAGGGGTAGAAGAAGGAGAAGAATACCAACTCAAGGGCACAGAAAATATATTCAACAAGATCATAGAAGAAAACTTTCCCAACTTAAAGAAAGAAATGCCTATGAAGATACAGGAAGCCTATAGAACACCAAACAGACTAGACCCCCAAAAAAAGTCCCCTCGCCACATAATAATTAAACAATTAAACGTACAGAATAAAGAAAGAATATTAAGAGCAGCAAAGGAAAAAGGCCAAGTGACATATAAAGGCAAACCTATCAGAATAACACCCGATTTCTCAATGGAGACTTTGAAAGCCAGAAGGTCCTGGACAGATGTAATGCAGACATTAAGAGACCATGGATGTCAGCCTAGACTAATATACCCAGCAAAACTTTCAATCATCATAGATGGAGTGAACAAGACATTCCATGACAAAGCCAGATTTAAACAATATTTATCCACAAACCCAGCCCTACAGAAAGCACTAGAAGGAAAATTCCAACCTAAGGAAGTCAGATACAACCTCGAAAACACAGGCAATAGATAAAGCCACAGCAGTAGACCCCAACAAAGAAAAGTACACACACATCACCACCAAAAAATAACAGGAATGAACAATCACTGGACATTAATATCCCTCAATATCAATGGACTTAATTCACCTATAAAAAGACATAGGCTTACAGAATGGATACGAAAGCAGGACCCATCTTTCTGCTGCATACAAGAAACACATCTCAAATTCAAAGATAGACACTACCTAAAAATAAAAGGCTGGGAAAAGACTTTCCAATCAAACGGTCTTAAGAAACAAGCGGGTGTAGCCATCCTGACATCCAGCACAATAGACTTCAAACTAAAATCAATCAAAAGAGATCAAGAAGGGCATTACATACTCATCACAGGAAAGATCCACCAAGATGAAGTCTCAATTCTGAACATTTATGCCCCAAACACAAGGGCACCCACATATGTAAAAGAAACATTATTAAAGCTTAAATCACATATAAAACCCCACACATTAATAGTGGGAGACCTCAACACCCCACTTTCACCACTGGACAGATCCCCCAAATCGAAACTTAACAGAGAAATAAAGGACTTAATTGATGTCATGACTCAAATGGACTTAATCGACATCTACAGAACATTCCATCCTAACAAAAAAGAATATACCTTCTTCTCAGCACCCCATGGAACCTTCTCTAAAATCGACCACATACTTGGTCACAAAGCAAATCTAAACAGATACAAAACAATTAGAATAACCTCCTGTGTTCTATCAGACCACCATGGTCTAAAGTTGGATTTCAACAACAACAAAAACTACAGAAAACCTACAATCTCATGGAAACTGAACAATACCCACCTGAATCACCAATGGGTTAAGGAAGAAATAAAGAAAGAAATTAAAGACTTCCTAGAGATCAACGAAAATGAAGACACCACATATCCAAACCTATGGGACACTATGAAAGCAGTACTAAGAGGGAAATTCATAGCACTAAACGCCCACATAAATAAGCTGGAGAAATCTCACACTAGTGACTTAACAGCACACCTGAAAGTTCTAGAACAGGAAGAAGCAAAGTCTCCCAGGAAAAATAGATGCCAGGAAATTATCAAAGTGAGAGCTGAAATCAATAAAATAGAAACAAAGAGAACAATACAAAAAATTAATGAAACAAAGAGTTGGTTCTTTGAGAAAATCAACAAGATAGACAAGCCCTTATCCAAACTAACCAAAAGACAGAGAGAGAGCATCCAAATCAACAAAATCAGAAATGAAAAGGGGGACATAACAACAGACATTGAGGAAATCCAGAGAATCATCAGGTCATACTTCAAAAACCTCTATTCCACAAAACTGGAAAACCTAAAAGAAATGGATAATTTTCTGGATAGGTACCACATACCTAAATTAAATCAAGACCAGATAAACTATTTAAATAGTCCAATAACCCCTAACGAAATAGAAACAGTCATTAAAAGTCTCCCAACCAAAAAAAGCCCAGGACCAGATGGTTTCAGTGCAGAATTCTACCAGATCTTCAAAGAAGAGTTAATACCAATACTCTCTAAATTGTTCCATACAATAGAAACAGAAGGAACATTACCAAACTCCTTCTATGAGGCTACAATTACCCTGATTCCCAAACCAAACAAGGATACAACAAAGAAAGAGAACTACAGACCGATCTCCCTCATGAACATTGATGCAAAAATACTCAATAAAATACTGGCAAACAGACTCCAAGACCACATCAAAACAATTATCCACCATGATCAAGTAGGATTCATTCCAGGGATGCAAGGATGGTTCAACATACGAAAGTCTGTCAATGTGATACACCATATAAACAAACTCAAAGAAAAAAACCACATGATCATCTCACTAGATGCTGAAAAGGCATTTGACAAAATCCAACACCCCTTCATGATAAAGGTCTTGGAGCGATCAGGAATACAGGGAACATACCTAAACATAATAAAGGCAATTTACAGCAAGCCAACAGCCAACATCAAATTAAATGGAGAGAAACTCAAAGCAATTCCACTAAAATCAGGAACGAGGCAAGGCTGTCCGCTCTCCCCATACTTATTCAATATAGTACTTGAAGTTCTAGCCAGAGCAATAAGACAACATAAGGAGATTAAGGGGATACAAATTGGAAAGGAAGAAGTCAAGCTTTCCCTATTTGCAGATGACATGATAGTATACTTGAGCAACCCCAAACATTCCACCAAGGAACTGATACAGCTTATAAACACCTTCAGCAACATAGCAGGATACAAGATCAACTCCAAAAAATCAGTAGCCCTCCTATATACAATGGACAAAAAAGCGGAGAAGGAAATCAGAGATACATCACCCTTTACTATAGCCACAAATGACATAAAATACCTTGGGGTAATACTAACCAAGCAAGTGAAGGACCTATATGACAAGAACTTTAAGTCCCTGAAAAAAGAAATTGAAGAAGATGTCAGAAAATGGAAAGATCTCCCATGCTCATGGATAGGCAGAACTAACATAGTAAAAATGGCAATCTTACCAAAAGCAATCTACAGATTCAATGCAATCCCCATCAAAATACCAACACAATTCTTCACAGACCTGGAAAGAATAATACTCAACTTCATATGGAAAAACAAAAAACCCAGGATAGCCAAAAGAATCCTGTACAATAAAACAACCTCTGGAGGCATCACGATCCCTGACTTCAAGCTGTACTATAGAGCTACAGTAATAAAAACAGCTTGGTACTGGCATAAAAAACGACATGTGGACCAATGGAATCGAATTGAAGACCCTGATATTAATCCGCACACCTATGAACAAATAATTTTTGACAAAGAAGCCAAAAGTGCACAATGGAAAAAAGAAAGCATCTTCAACAAATGGTGCTGGCAAAACTGGATATCAACATGTAGAAGGCTGCAAATAGATCCATATCTATCACCGTGCACAAAACTTAAGTCCAAGTGGATCAAGGACCTCAACATAAATCCAGCTACTCTGAACCTGCTAGAAGAGAAAGTAGGAAGTAGTCTTGAACACATTGGCATAGGAGACCACTTTCTAAATAGAACACCAGTAGCACAGACACTGAGAGAAACAATCAATCAATGGGACCTCTTGAAACTGAGAAGCTTTTGTAGGGCAAAGGATACGGTCAACAAAGCAAAGCGACAGCCTACAGAATGGGAAAAGATCTTCACCAATCCCACATCTGACAGAGGACTGATATCCAGAATATACAAGGAACTCAAGAAATTAGACATCAAAATGCCCAACAGTCCAATTAAGAAATGGGCTATAGAACTAAACAGAGAATTCTCAACAGAGGAAACTCAAATGGCTGAAAGACATTTAAGGAATTGCTCAACATCCCTAATCATCAGGAAAATGCAAATCAAAACAACTCTGAGATACCACCTTACGCCTGTCAGAATGGCTAAGATCAAAAACACTGAAGACACCTTATGCTGGAGAGGATGTGGAGCTAGGGGAACTCTCCTCCACTGCTGGTGGGAATGCAAGCTTGTACAACCACTTTGGAAATCAATATGGCGATTTCTTAGAAAATTGGGAATCCATCTCCCCCAAGATCCAGCTATACCACTCTTGGGCATATACCCAAGGAATGCTCAACCACACCACAAGAGCACTTGTTCAGCTATGTTCATATCAGCGTTGTTTGTAATAGCCAGAACATGGAAACAACCTAGATGCCCTTCAACTGAAGAATGGATAAACAAAATGTGGTACATATACACAATGGAATACTACTCAGCAGAGAAAAACAATGACATCATGAGGTTTGCAGACAAATGGATGGATCTAGAAAAAATCATCCTGAGTGAGGTATCCCAGACTCAGAAAGACAAACATGGTATGTACTCACTCATAACAGGATACTAGATGTGGAACAAGGATGACTGGACTGCTACTCACATCACCAGGCAGGCTACCTGGAAAACAGGACCCCAAGAAAGACACAGGGATCGCCCAATGACAGAGAAATGGAATGAGATCTACATGAACAGCCTGGACAGGAGTGGGGGTAGTGAAGGGCGAGGGTCGAGGGAAAGAGAGCTTGGGTGAGTGGGAGATCCCAGCTGGATCAAAAACAGAGAGGGAGAACAAGGAATAGGAGACCATGGTAAATGAAGACCACATGAGAATAGGAAGAAACAAAGTGCTAGAGAGGCCCACGGAAATCCACGGAGATGCCCCCACAGCAGACTGCTGGCAATGGTCGAGAGACAGTCCGAACTGACCTGCTCTGGTGATGGGATGGCCAAACACCCTAGTTGTCGTGCTAGAAACCTCATCCAACTACTGATGGATCTGGAGGCAGGGATCCATGACTAGGCCCCAGGTGGATCTCTGGGAGTCCAATTGGCGAGAATGAGGAGGGTTTATATGAGAGAGAATTGTTGAGACCAAGGTCGGATAAAGCACAGAGACAAATAGCCAAACAAACGGAAACACATGAAATATGAACCAATGGCTGAGGGGTCACCAACTGGATCGGGCCCTCTGAGTGGGTGAGACAGTTGATTGGCCTGGTCTGTTTGGGAGGCATCCAGGCAGTGGGACCGGGTCCTGTGCTCATTGCATGAGTTGGCTGTTTGAAACCTGGGGCCTATGCAGGGTCCCTTGGCTCAGCATGGGAGGAGGGGACTGGACCTACCTGGACTGAGTCCACCAGGTTGATCTCAGTCTGTGGGGAAGGCTTTGCCCTGGAGGAGATTGGAATGGGGGGCGGGCTGGGGAGAAGGTGAGGGGGGCGGGAGGGGGGAGAACGGGGGAATCTGTGGCTGATATGTAGAACTGAATTGTATTGCAAAATAAAAATTAAAAAAAAAAAAATGTGAATAATCACCCCTGCTTATTACAGCACTATTCACAATAGCCAAGCCATCCATCAACAGGCGTGTGATTAAAGAAATGGAGTATATATACACAATGTAGCTGTACCCTGCCATAAAAATGAAATTACAGTGCCAGGAATGATGGTGCACACCTTTGGTGACAGCACTTGGCAGGTGGAGGCAAAAGATCTCATGTTTAAGGCCATCCTGGGCTACTTGTGGAGTTCACTGTAAACCTGGAGTACACAGGATACTCCTAACTTAAAGAACAAATAACTACATCACTCTCCATTTCCCTTCCTCCTTACAAACCTTCTCATGCACTCCCTGCACTTTCTTTTTTTAAAGATTTATTCATTTATTTGTTTGTTTGTTTGTTATGTATACAGTGTTCTGTCTGCATGTATGCCTGCAGGCCAGAAGAAGGCACCAGATCTCATTATAGATGGCTGTGAGCCACCATGTGGATGCTGGGAATTGAACTCAGGACCTCTGGAAGAGCAGCCAGTGTGCTTAACCTCCGAGCCACCTCTCCAGGCCCACTCAGCTCACTTTCAAATTCATTCTTTTTCTTTAAATGTTTTGTTGTTACATACATACATACATACACATGTATGTGTATGTTATACATACATAATTTATGTATGTATTACATATATAATATGTGTATAAATACAATTGACCTCTACAGGCACCAGCACTCATGTGCACATATAAATAATTTTAAATCTAATGAAAGGAAATTATTTTCAAATAAAATTATGTCATTTTCCAGAAAATAAATGGAACTGTAGATCATCACATTAAGTAAAATAGACCATACATGTCTACCAAACATATATATCATGTTTTCTTTATTAGGCAGAATATGGATTTAAAATAGATAGGTGATAGATAGATGATAGATAGATAGATAGATAGATAGATAGATAGATAGATAGATAGATAGATAGATAGATGTGTGTGTGTGTGAAAGAGAGAGAGAGAGAGAGTAAAGCCCAGTGGTGCAGGCCTGTAGTCTCCACTAGTTGGGAGCCTGAAGCAGAAGAATCTTGAGTTGAAGGCCTGCCTGGGCAACAGAGTGAGTTCAGGGTGTGCCTGGGTAGCACAATGAAATGTTATCTAAAAAAAAAAAAAAATAAAAAGGACTGATGTTGTAGCTCGGTGACAGAGTGCATGCCCACCATGCATGAGGCCCTAGGTTCAATATCCAATATGGGAGGTGGGGGAGGCTGCAGAGATCAAGGGGAGTAAAGCTCAGACTACAGACAGACAACTTTTCTATAACCACAGGAGGCAAAATCCCAGGTGTGTCGCAGGGAGAAGGGAAGAGGCTCTGGCTGAAGGTGGAGCGGAAATACACTTTCAGAATGGACAGGCCTAGAGACCCTGGGGATACTGACAGCCCCCACCCTCCTATCCTATGATCTAAAAGAAGGAGAATGAGGGCACAAGGAAATAAAATCAGGTAGAGTCAGGCTCAGGTGGCACATAACTAGTTCAGCTCCTCAGAAAGTTGAGGTCGGAATACCATGAGTTTTATGCCAGGCAAAGAGAGTAGGAGCCTCTCTCAAAAACAAAGTTAGCTAGAAAAGCTAAGATTCTGAGAATGTGTGTACAGGAACTTCTTCCTCACCCTCAACACGGGATAGGAGCCCCAGAGCAACACTGATGTAACAGGCAAGAGATCTAGAACAGTCCATTTACCCATCCCAAGGTATACAAGATGCTACCAAGACCTCCAGACCACTAGACCTGAGGCCACTACACAGAGGCATCCTGAAGCAGAAGCAGTAACAGAGTCCATCCCAGCAGCAGTAATGCCACAGCCAGTAGGAAGCCAATTTCATCTCCACAACATTCAGCAAATACTAGAAGCAAGTGGGACAGGGAGCATCCTAGGCACAAAGTTTCTGGAAGTGGGCAAGCTTCCAAGGTAGTTCTAATAGCTAAGACTGGGTATATACACAGGGTTGGTTCAAAAGGTCTTTAGGGATCCTTCCCATCTTGGGAGCTTTGGGCCCCTATGCCTCAATAGATCTCACTAGCAATGCCATTGGATCAAAGTCCTCTAATACCATGCAAATCTCTCAGAAGTTTCTGTGTGTGTGTGTGTGTGTTTTTTTTTTTTAATTTGCCCATTCAAGTCACAAAAAAGAGGGTGGGACTGTTTTACTGCTGTGATATTCATTCTAGACAAAGATATTATATGGTACTTTTCTCACTGCCGTAACAACATACCTGACACAAGAAACTTGGGAAGTCAAGGCAATAAGGCCCTGAGGCAGCTGGTCACATGGTACACACATTCATGAAGCAGAGAGAGATGAATGCTGGTGCACAGCTCAATTTCTCATTTTTACTCAGTCAGAAACTCCAGCCACACATAAAGGGGGTCTACTCATCTTAATTTACCCACTCTAGAAACTCAGATGTTTGTCTCCAGCGTGATTCTAGGTCCTGTCAAGTTAGCAATCAGTATTAACCACCACAGATATAAAGTGAAGCATTTATCTAATTATTCCTTATCAATAAAACTCGAGAGTCAGTTATTGAGGTAAAAACCTGAATGATTAGGGAAGTAGTGGAGAAACTACCAGTGACCTCCTCACTCTCTCATCCTCGATCCAAAAGAGCTGAGACTCTCTTTAAGTCCTGCCCTACTACTTCCTGTGTCTCTCAGTCCTCCAAAACCTCTATGGCTAATTTTGGTCAGCTAGTAGCTAGCTCTGCCCTCTGCTTCAAAGCAGAATGTGATAAAAAATATTCCACAACATTTCCCCTTTTTGTCTAAATAAAAAGGGAAGGCTTTAACTCTAACACAGTAAAACTATATGCAATAAGAACAATTATCAGGTAATTACATTCACAATGTCCAGTTTATTTGCATTTGGCAAATTCAGAGAAAATACTCTATTATCTATTGTATCTTGGTGAGTCCAAAGTTTTATACTAAATTCACTTTCTATCCTAACTTGTGTTAACAACCCAAAACTATTTTTTAGACCTCAAAACATTTTCTTAATTTAAGCTTTATGTCTCTCAACCTTATACATGTTACACCTCTTTTGTGAGTTTCTTTTCTAAATTTGCTAACAAGGAAAACTGTAACTATAACTATCTAGTCTTCAACCCCATCAGAGACCTGAGAAGGATATCCTATTACCTGAGTACATAGTAAATGCAGTGTAAACAACTTAAAAAACTATAGAAATGACAGAAACAGATGGCTGCCTGGACAGACACCCAAGGTTCCTCTGTAATGTTGGAGCATCCATCATCAGCCTGCAGGCCTAGAATATCTGACAGACTTTTCTGTGAGGAGGAATTTTGAAGGACTCTCCTACCTTGTCTTGGCAAAGTTCAGTGGTCACTTTCTTTTGTGTCCTGCTTATCCAATTTGCACAACATACTATCAGAAGTTGAGGCAAGGGCAGTTTCTTGCCCAGTTGCTAACTTTTGCCACAAAGAAAGCAAACTCCATATTGAGGTTGTTAAATGCCCATCATCTTTCCTGAAGTACACTGGTGCTGCCAGGAGCAGACGTGTCTCATTATCATGAAAAGCCTAATGTTACTAAAACATTTTAAATGTCATATTCTATAGATCTCTGAAGTGTTTGAAGATCACTTGTCTATCTAAAATATATCTCTTGTTTGACCTTGAAAACATACCTGCCTCAACTGAATCTACCAGGCTGGGCTGACTCCCCAGGGGAGACCTTGCCTTGGAGGAGGTGGGAATGGGGGGTATATTGGGGGGGAAGCCTGGAGGGTGGGAGGAGGGAGGACAGGGGAATCCATGATTGATATGTAAAACTGAATTAATTATAAAATAAAAATCTTTTTAAAAAAAGAAAACATACCTAACATGACTATAAGTTTGATTGTTACAGATGACTAACTACTTACCTGTAGTTCTTTATTATCCTAAATAGCTTGTAATAATAACTTTCAAGGATAGAAAGTTACATTATATTATTAAATGAGCTCTATGAGTACAATACCTTAAACAAGAGTAGAAACATATGTATAGTATATTCTAACAAAAATAACTTTAGGTTGTGTCAATATACAAAATCTATACCAATGTAAAATATTTAAGACTAGTAGTTGTTTTTTTTAGTTTAAAAATATATTCAATAATCTACCTTTTTATCCTATCATTTCTATATACCCCTTTTTCTTCTCAGAAAAAGATCTCCGAATCTAATCTCTTTTGCTTAGTTTCCTCCCTGACTATAACCAATAACAATTTGCAACCAACCCTACTAAATGATGATAAACATCCATAATCTACCAAACAACCAAAAACCACCCACCCCATCTCTTGGGTATGTGGGCATTGTGTTTTCTAGACTACTTCCTGTTGTCTGGGGGTGGTGGCATCTTTAGGGGACCTTGAGAAAATTGAGATAATGGTCAAGTGCCAGGAGAACTAGCTGATGTCCAGTCTCTGTGTGATGGGAAAGTGCAGGCCTTATCTGAAGTCCTGGCTGGAGTAGTCTATGAGGCTGGACCATCTCAGCTAGCCACCTTGAAATTGTCCTGAGCAGTTTGTAGTCCAAAGCTGATCTTTGGGTGGTGTTTGTCAGCTTAGTAGCATTAGCACAATCCAGGTGGAATTGTCATTGTAAGGCCCCATCATTCTTTTGAAAACTTCAAATATTGCTGTTAGGAATGGTCGAGGTTCACTGCAGAAAATTTAAGCATTTTAAATGTCATATGCAGCAGATCTCAAAGAGGTTAAAGGACCACAATTTGTTAAGTACATCCATGGTACACAAACTTAGTTCTTATTTACCTGATTTAGACCCAAGCCTGAAATCATGTTCAGGAAGCTAGATGAAGCCTTTTTGTAGAATTAGTTAGTACTCTATATGACCATTAATATCATAACATGTATTACAAATTTTGAGATAATATTTATACCTTCAGAAGAGTTTTAAAAAGTCAAAATAAAACCAAAGGATTATGAGATTAGTGGAAATAGAATAGTCCTTTAATTTTGATTTTTCTTCTGTCCCATACAAAGTGGCTCTTCCAACATGAGAACAGAGATTTTGGGTTTCCTTAAACAAGCATGCTTGGGTTTAGAGAAGAAGAGAGCCACACTCCAACTCCAATGTCAGCTATAATTTCTAATTGAACTGGAACTACAAAAGACCATTTGCATTATATGTCTATAGAGAACAACAGAAACAAACATTTGGGAATATTTGTGAAATTTTATCTTGTTGGAAATGTAGTATACTATTAGGCTAATTCATTCTTTTTCTTGGGGCATTTTCTCTGGATGATTCATCCTTTTTCTTTAGATGTTTCATTTGTCCAATGGTCTTTAGATTCCTTAGTTGGATGTCTATATTCTCCTGGAAGGACAGAAACAAAACCCTAACTTTGGGGCATTTCCCTTTTTGGCAGGTTATATCTGATCAAATGATAGGCATTTGTTAGTCTTATAAGTTAGTTCAGATTGAATGTCCATGCTGTTTGATGAACTATGGCCTCTCCAAATCAAGAGGTCTCTCCTGTTCGAATCTAATCTTTATCAATCTTGATGGTAAATCTTGATAGCTTTTCTTCTCCTGTAGAAACAAAAGCAAAATCTCTTCCCCATTATAACACACATCCTTGTTTCCATTCTGAAGTCAACACGTCTTCAAAGTATGCAGGATGATTTAATTTAATCTTTTTCTACTATCCAATGTTTTTCTGTATCTGTCATTCCTTTCTCATTAGCATTTAAAAAAATTTAAAGTTAATAAAGCATTGTGTAACCTATCTCTGGGGGTTCTGAAAAATCTAAGAATAAAATGGTATATTATTCTAACTTTGGAACAGAATCATAAAGATTTTGAGCCATTTTACTTAAATTTCCTGACTTATAACCTGCCTTTCCTAATTTGCATCAGTATAGAATGTCGGGGCTCCAGAAATTGGTATTCCCCATACAATGTGAGGAAGGATCCAATTAGTTCTCTTTATAAACTGAAGTCTCTTGCTTTTGGGATATTTGTTGCTAATTTCTCCCAAAAGATTCCTGTAAGCTCTTTGACAATGTTCATTTTCTGTCCATAAAAAGGAAATTTTAGCATTAATAAAGGGTACCACAATTTCTGCTGGGTCTATTCCTGTTAATTGATGAAGTCTCAATTTTCCTTTCAGAATCAGTTCAGAAACCTTTTCTACATAGGTCCTTAATTTTTTTACTCTGTGCAGTAAAAATAGCCATTCTAAGATATTATCTTTTCTCTGCATAAGAATTCCTGTAGGAGAATGTATAGAAGGTAAAATAACCAGAACACACTCAAGCCCTGGGCTGAAGCAATCCACATATCCACCTTGTAATTTCTTTTCTACCAAAGCTTCTATGGCTAATTTTGGACAGCTAGTAGCTAGCTCCGCCCTCTGATTCAAAGCAAGCTTTATTGGCAGTCTCGGGAGTGTCAGACTACGATCAAAATATCCCATAACAGTAAAGATGCAATTTCTTCTCCTCAGATGAGAGTACAAACTGCTAACTAGACAGAGGTGGAGTAGGGTTTTATCTGAATCCTTAACGTTTTGTGTGCTTTACATTTACTAGAGTTTAGAAAAGTTACTATGAAATGAATTGTGAATGTCTGCAATAGTGAGCCACTGAAATAAACAGCATGGCCTTACTTACAGGAGAATAAAAACAGAAATGATCTAATGTCAATCAACAAAAGACTAAAGTGCAATGTCATATGTCTGCACTGGAGAATGCTATGCTGTTATCAGAAGATGAGCAAGATAAATCAAGTATAAGAAGTAATTTTTAAAAAATAAACCTAAAACTGACGTATGGTGGCAACAGACAGGATAGTGTGTGGCTTTATGAGATGTGCCTGGAGGAGTCCCCAAGGGGCTCCTAGAATGCTGTCATCCCTCCCCCACCCCCAAGGTGCTGCTTTTATTTCAAAGAATATAATGCTGAACCCATCTTCAAACCACAAGACTTGAGAGAAGCCCTTGATCCTTGGCGCAGACTCAGTGAGGCAGGCATCAGCAGGGCCATGGGGCTCAGGAAGAGGCTTTCTGCTGTTCTAGGACACTGAGTGTGAGGGGAGCTGAAAACCCTATTCAATGGGCTGGTTAACTTCCCCCTTCTCATTCCCCACAGAGCTGCTCAAATTATTGTCTGTTCCTGGGTTGTATCATCTGTTCTGTGACTGTTAAAATATTTTGTTTGAAGAATTCAAATTGTTGCTTTGATTTATGTCATTTTGATGTTCAAAACACTGACTCTACTTGCTTTAAATACTTTATCAAATTCCCTTTGCATTTAACATTAGATATCAGTAAAGATGACGTAAGGTGTAACTGGACAACATGCAGAGAGGGAGAGACTTTGGAGTGCTCTGTCCTAAATGGGGTATTTTCATCAAAGCCAGCCCCTTGGGGTCAGGGAGGTATGCAGGAGAGGACGTGGAAAGATGGTAACAGCCAGAGGGGTTGGAGGACACCAAGGAAACAGTGTGTTCCTGACACAAAGGGCTGATGTACATAGGAACTCACAGAGACTGTGGAAACACACACAGGCCCTGCACAGGTTCAAGCCAGACAGGGTCCCAGCACTGAGAGGGGGAGTGGATAGATACTAGGTCCCACCCCTAACCAAGAAGCTGTCTGCAGTGGATATTGCTAATAAAGGTTTCCCTCCACTGGAGTGTCACTAGGCATATAAAACACACTCCAGAAGGACGCCAAGCCCAGGAGCATTTGGCCAACACCAAACAAACACAATGTTTTTTTTTTTTGGGGGGGGGGGGCATGATATATTTTGATTTGGTTTGGTTTGGTTTGGGTTGAGCATGTTTTTTGTCTTAATGGCCTTTGCTTATTTGTTTTGATTTACTTTTGTGTTTTTGTGGGTTGTATTTAGTTTTTGGGGGGAGGTTTGTTCTTTGATTTTTTTTGAAATAGAAAGAACATCAAGTTAGGTGGGTAGGGAGGTGGGGTGACCTGGGAGAAGTTAGGGGAGGGGAAAGGACATGATCAAAATACACTGTATAAAAAAAGTAGCTTTTTGAGATAAGAATTGTAAACTTCTGAGATGTCAGCACATTCCCTTCTTAGTTTAGGAAGACTCCAGTCATGTGGTGGGTTTATACATCACAAACTTATGTACACCTCTTCCAAGAAAGTATTAGTAGTAAGTCCAGATATAACTGTAAAAGTTCCAAAGTGTGACATATGGAGCAGAACACATGCACAGAAAGTAAAATCCTTTCATAAAATGGCACTGTCAATCACCCACACAGAACTTTTAAAAGGTGGCACATGCATTTCCCATTCTGAGCATGACCACTGGCCATGTTTTTGTGTGATGAGTGCTACTCTTAGTTGATTTGGAAGTATACTCTCCAGTTTCTTCAATGAGTCAGCCTTCTAGGGCTTTGTGCTTAGAAGCACCAAAGCCGTTCCAGAGTGGGAATGTTATATTATGAAAGGCTGACATCCAAGAATTCCAGTTTCTCTCTGGCTTCTCCTCAGACTAGCTTTCTCGTCTAACTAAATGTCACTAGCTCAATAATTTGTTACAAAATAAAAAAATAAAACTTCATCCATTTGGATGGTTTGTTCATCTATGAAAAGGGAAGCCAATAATACCTTACCTTCCTTACAAAATTTCCTAAGGATAAAAGGGAAAGTTATGAGAAAATGCACTAACCATGTTATAGCTACACACTGGATTCTTTAACAACAGGCAACAGCTTTGTTGTAGGTCCAAATCTCATTATTTGGTAGCTAATCTGGTAAACTTGAGAATGTGACAGATTTTGGCTTTATGCTTCTATCTACACATAGTGAGGCTAAGAAGTTAATGGTAATAATTCCAATAATTTCAGATCAAAGGATCTTCTGGACATTAGCTCCTTTGTCTGGTCACTAGTAAGCAGTACCAGCTGGGGCGAGGAACTCATGTTTGTGGTTCTCGCTCTTCCCAATCAGGAAACTGCAGCCCACATCATATGCTGTGTCATAGCTGTGCCATCAAAAAACAACAGAAGTAATAAGAGATCGGTCCCATTTAGTCGTCTCAGACATACTTACTCATTCTGCCCAAGACAGTTAATCTGAGCCACATACTGCCACCTATGTGAAATGCTTTGAGTTTTCAGGACAAAAGACAACTAATCAAATGTTTCCATGTTGTTGCTAGAACTAACTCATAATTTGTCAAATCTCAATACTGCTGTTAGTACCATCCTGAAGGCCCAGAATGACAATAATGAACATGAATTTCTATTTCCTCAAAAACGCTTCAAACTGCTGTGTTTTCAATATTATGTAGATTCCTAAAACAAACAACTTATATTTACATGGTATTTTTTGGTTTTGTTTTTAATTGCGTTTTATTTACAGTGTGTGTGTATGTGTGTGTGTGTGTGTGTGTGTGTGTGTACATATGTGTAGTCACCTGCATACCACAGGACACATATCCTATCTGCCTCTTGATTTTGATTCTGGTTACAAGAGTAGACATATTTTTTTTTAAATCTCTTTAAACTACCAATCTGTAATTGGTACATTTTTCTGTCTTTATCTTGCTTCAATGAAAATTTTATTCAAAATGTATGGTAATCATCAAAAGAGGTGTGAATATTACTATAGTGTTTCAAAGGAAAACTGCATATGTAACATGGAGAGAAGGTGGGAGAGACAGAGAGAGAGAGAGGAGAGAGAGAGAGAGAGAGAGAGAGAGAGAGAGAGAGAGAGAGAGAGAGAGAGAATACAAGCATTGAAAGCTTTTGAAATTATTTAAATCAAATTACTAACAGTGGTACCCCCTGGCTGATGGCGTTTTCTAGCTGACGTTGTTGCTGATGGCATTTATTAGCTGACATTGCTGCTGATGCCATTTACTAGCTGACATTGTTGCTGATGGCGTTTATTAGCTGATGTTGTTTATCTTTTGCCGTGTGCAATGCTTAGTTGTGTCAGCTTAACAAAACCTAGAATTGCCTGGGAGATGGACTCTGGGCATGTCCCTGGGAGAATATGTTAACTAGGGTGGGAAGGCCCACCCAATGGGGTGGCACCATTCCCTAGGCAAGGAATCTTGTGTGTATGATGAAGGAATGCAAAGTGAGTACTAATATACAGGATTAATTCATGGCTTCTGCTTTTGACTGGGGGTATAATGAGTCCAGCTCCCTCAAGTTCCTTCCTCTGATTTCCCCAACGTGGTACCCTGGAACTATGAACAAAAAAAGAAAGAAAACTTTCTCCCTTGGGTTGTTTTTGTCTGGGTACTTTACCATGACAACTGCAGAAGCAGCCCATTGTGTAGCAAATGGTTCCACACAGCTGTCTAAAACAGCAACAACCTCTCAACATATCAGGAGAACACAGCTACAGCTTGACTCTGGTTCTCTGTGGAGGTCTTAGGTGAGACCATATTCAAGCTGAAGTCCCCTGCCTCTGGCATCCAAACACAACAAGGAGTTGGAAATCGACCCCTAAAAGGCCAGTCAGTCATTATGCAGCTGAGGCAGGAGACTTAGATCCCCACCCCATGGACCTCTCCTATGGTTGCTCAGGACATGGGGAGGGGGTGTGGGGGGGACTTCACTCTTAGGACCTGATCCCAGACTGGAGGTACCACCACCATTCTGTAAGCCACAAATGATCTTGTGAAGGCGTGGGAGGGGGCTCTTGGGGTGTGAATAAATAATAAGTAGCAAAGTCGCTGGAGACACTCTTAAAGAATTTCTCGTGGTTCTGTTATTTTTCCCTTTTGAATTTCTTGATCTTTTTTCCCCCATGAATGTATTATGTAATAAGCATGGTTGGAAAGGCTACCAGCTGCTGGCAAAAGCACTTCCTTGGCCTGTTGACTTGGGGGATTCTTGGGTGTAAACGCAGTCTGATTCCTTTTGGGATCCTGTTTTCTTGCCTTACACTGCACAATTGCTTCTTCAGCCCAGTGCTCTGGCTCCCTCTAGTGGCAAATTCTAAAACTGTGTCCTTCAGCTGTACAATTTACCTGTCATATCAGGAAATCTCTCCAGTTGTCAGGGATCATTAAAGCCTAGCATCCAGTCCCCACCAGTTGAAGCCTTGCTTGCCTACAAGAGATGGCCAGCTCAGAATGCATCCTCCATTACTACACCCTCATAGATTCCAGGAAGTTTCTATTGCACTAGGTTTCCATACCATCCCCCAAAATGCACCCCAATTCCAGCAGTCTCTCTCCGAACTCTCTCCCTCCATCCCTTCCTCCTCAACCTGATCGCTCCCACTACTATCCCCCCCCACCCCTAGTCCACCCATAGAATCTATTCTATTTCCCCTTCCCAGGGAGATTCATGATTCCACACCCCACCCCACCCCACCCCACCCCTATAGCCCTCCTCTTTACCTAACCTCTCTGGGTCTATGGATTGTAACTTGACTATCATTTACTAAACAACTAATAGCCACTTATCAGTGAATACATACCATATTTTTACTTTTGTGTCTGTGTTGTCTAAGGATTTTTTTTTCTAGTTGCATTCATTTGTGTAAATACACCACATTTTCTTTATCTATTCTTCTGTTGAGAGGCATCTAGGTTATTTCAGTTTCTGACTATTACAAATATCACTGCTATGAACATAGCTGAGCAATTGTCCTTGTGGAACTATTGAACACCCTTTGAGTATAAGCCCAAGAGTGGAATAGCTGGGTCTTGAGGTAGACTGATTCCCAATTTTCAGAGGAACCACGGTATTTATTTCTATAGTGGCTGTAGAAGTTGGCACTCCCACCAGCAATGGAGGAGTGTTCCCCTTGCTCCACATCTCACCAGCATAAACTGTCACTTGTGTTACTGATCATAGCCATTCTGATAGGGATAAGATGGAATCTCAAAGTAATTTTGATTTGCATTTCCCAACATTCAGTTGAGTTGTTGGCAGAGGAGGTTCCATGGAGATCCCTAAACAACCCAGGCTGATGCTAGAACAGAAGGTCGCTCTCTAAAAACTGTGAGTGGGGCCCCATTGTCAAGGACAACTTCCACACAGGTCATTGAATGTAGAGAGGTTGAGCTGGTGTAGGCTCGGAGACATCACCCCTACTTTCTAGTCTCTTTGGCACAAGAAGGTACTCTGCAGGCTACAGAAAGAGAAACCTGGACAACAACCCAGCCACAAAACCCCCCACCTACCTTCTGTCCTGTCTACAAGATGTGCTGGGGCAATGATGGCACAGAACTTGTAGGAGTGGGCAACCAATGTTTGGTTTAACTTGAGGCCCAACCCACAAGAGGGAGCCCATGCCTACCTAACACTGCCTCGATGTCCAGAAACTGGAGACCTGGTAGAACCAAATACAACTGGAAAAAAAAAATCAATGAAATGAAATGATTCTTAGTGATATTCTGCTATATTCATAGACAGGTAGTTTGTCCAGTAGTCATCAGAGAGGCCTCCCTCTGGCAGCAGATGGGAGTGGGTACAAAATCCCACAGCCAGACACAATCTGGAGAGATAATCTAAACTGGAGTCTCCATCAGGACCCTCCCCTCAGAGACCGGTAAACTTCACAGAAGGAGAGGAAAGAGTGTAGGATTCAGAGGACATGGGGGACACTGGGAGAACATGGCCCACTGAGTCAAGTAAGCAGAGCTCACATGGGCTCACAGAGGCTGAAGAGGCAAGCACGGGGCCTGAGGGGTCTGCACCAGGTCCTCTGTGTATATGTTATGGCTGTTAGCTTGGTGTTCTTGTAAGACTCCTAACAGCGGGAGCAGGTGTATCTCTGACTCTTTTGCAGGCTCTCTAGACTCTTTTCCTCCTATTGGGTTGCCTTGTCCAGGCTGGGTATGAGGGCTCTTGTCTTGTCTTCTTGTTTCTTGTTTGGTTTGGTTTGGCTGTTGTCTCTTGGAGGCCTGTTCTTTTCTGAAGAGGAAACAGAAGGGGAGTGGATCTGGGACAGAGGGGAAGGGGAGGGTGCTAGGAGGAGTGGAGGGAGGGGAAACTATGGTTGGGATGTATTATATGAGAGAAGAATCTATTTTCAGTTAAAGGTTGGTGTCTCAAGCAGTTCAAACTTGCTTTGTAGCTCCACCCTCCTGACAAAATCACTTCCTCCAAGTCCCCAGTCCTAATACTTCCAACGTGTGAAGGGGGGCGGGGGGGGGGGGGCATATGTACACATCACAGCACTTACCAAGTCACCATCATTTATTTCCCAGACCACAGCTAAGCGAGACCAGAATGGTCTCCACTGTAGCTCACTGACTATACAGTGACCAACACAAACACGACACTGTCCAGTGTGAAACTCTGACGGCTCCTGCCACTCATAGGCCAACTCCCCATCTCCTTGCCATGGCTGACGAAGCCTTGCTTCCTCGCCAGACCATTTCCAGAAAGCTTAGTCTCCCAAATACTCTTCAAATTGCCAAACTGTCTCCTGCCTCAGAATCTCAGCACACACCATTCCTTCTTTCTTCCCGTCTATCCTTTCTGCCCTCAACACAAGGCTGACTTACTCTAGCCACAGTATACCGGTATAGTCACGCTTGACTCCCTTTAATTTCCCTGTCTCTCTCATAGGTCCTCAAATTCCACACAAGAGATGTCGTCTGGTTTGTCCACAAATGTACAACTCACTGCCAGCCTAACAGACACAAACCTGAGGTCGCATAGCCGCCATCGAATTCCAGGCAATACACGAAGTGCCTCATGTTACCACATCAAATTATAACATCAAAGGTGCCAAAGGTCTGTCATCTTTTTGTTCTTACTGAAATATTGTGGCTTGAATGTGAAATGTCTCCCATAGCTTGTGTCTTTGAACACTGGGTCCCCAGCTGATGGCTCTTGTTTGGTAAGGCTGTGACCTCTGGGAAGAAGTGGGTCCCTAAACCTGGTCCTCCTTCCTGCTCATGCTTTACTTCAGAAGACTGCAGATGCAATGCAAGTGGCAGCCTCTCCCACTGCCGCGACGACGCTTAGCTAAACAAACTGTTCCTCTCTGAAGTTGCTTCTGATCAGGTATTTTGTCATGGCACTGATAAACACCAAAATGACCCTCAAGTAAGTAACCTCAGGGTCCGAGACGTGAGCATAGATTCGATGGCCTGATGACATCAGGGATCCAAGCACCTGGGGCAGGATTCCCAATTAGGAGCTTGTCTAAACAAGCTAGAAGCAAGTCTAAACTTGCTTGGCTTTAGCAAGATGTCAATCCATGCACTTCTATGTGGACCCACGTCTTCAATAAGCCAACACTTCTGTGCCCTTCGCTCTCCTGACAACCGTCAGCTCTCTGCCACCTTATACTGACCACACGGAAAAAGTCCCGGGGTCTTAACTCCTTCGGTTTAGGTTCGAGGTGAATTTAGGTGGAGGAAAGGCCCTGACTCCTCAGTGTTTGGATGGGTATGACTCTTGCATCACCATACATCCCATACATCAAAAGCAAAACACTCTGTGGCCTCAGCCAGAGACTAGGCCTATTTGGGATAACAACATTATCAGAGGTCCCAAGTTTGTGCTTTTTGCCTAATCAGAAAAGTTACCAAAAAAAAAAAAAAAAAAAAAAAAAGCCTTGAGTCAGTCAACTTAAACATACTAAAAGAAATTACATGGAAATTTTATTTCACATTAAATGACTCAAAATGTACTGGGAATGATGATACAATCTTATTTACTCAGAAAGTAAAGGCAACAGGATTAGAAACTCAAGGTCATAGGGAGGTTTGTTTGTTCGGGTTTTTTTGTTTTGTTTTGTTTTGTTTTTCGGAACGGGACTTCTTTCTCTGTGTAACAGCTCTGGCTGTCCTGGAACTCACTCTGTAGACCAGGCTGGCCTCGAACTCAAAGATCCTCTGCCTCCCAAGTGCTGGGATTAAAGGCATTCGACATCATTGCCCTGCGTCAGAGGGAGTTTAAATCCAGCCTGGGCTACATGAAGCCCTGTCTCAACATCAAAAAATATTTTTTACCAAGGGACACAAAAGATGAAATCACAGTGGTTCTCAACCTATGGGTTGTGACCCCCTCAGGGTCAAATGATCCTTTCACAGTGGTTGCCTAAAATCATCGGAAAACACTTATATTTAATTATAATTCAGAACAGTAGCAAAATTATAGTTATAAGGTAGCAACAAAAATAATTTTATGGTTGGGGGTCACCATAACATGAAGAACTGTATTAAAGGGTCACAGCATTAGGAAGGTTGAGAATCAGCTGCTCTACCAAATTGTCACTATATCCCAATAATTATGAGATTCCCTAGACATCTCAACAAAAGACCATCTAAAGATTCTGGGTACTTCCTAGGGTGAGCATACTTCTACCAAACTGAGAACCACACTATTAGCCCTGTACACCCATGCAGCCACATCTTCTAAATCCCGTATCTTGAAGTATAAACTTCTAGTACCTAGAATGTGACTCTATTTGAAGAAGGGATCTAAGGAGGTATTTAAGGTAAGACAAGATGGTGTAGATAAGGTCCTAACCAGTATCTCTAGAATCCTCGAAAGACCACATGTGGATGGGGAGAAGGCTAATCCAGGGGAAAGGCCACATGTGGATGGGGAGAAGGCTAATCCAGGGGAAAGGCCACACGTGGACAAGAAAGCCAGACCAGAACTGTCACCTCTTGCTCTCTAGCTTCCAGAACTGTAAAAAGATGACTCTTTCGGCATAAACTGCATAGTCCGTGGTATCTGAATCAGTGGTGACCCCAGAAAACAGGATGAAAAATTCTAGTGGAGACAAGATTTTGTTAGGGATGCCCTGGTCAAATATAACGAACCAGTAAAGTGACATAGAATAAGGGGAGTGGGGATAAAGGAAAGAAAAGAATCAAAGACATAATGTGTTGACATATTTTATATTTGGTATTTGTAAGTCTTTAAAAAAAGTTTTTCAGGCCATTTTTTTCCTTAAAAAAAAAAAAAAGCAACCAACAGCAATACTCTGTACAAGTCTAACAGACATTAGAAATGTGCATCATTCCAAAATAGTTACAAGAAAAGTACAGTTTAGAGTCCACATCAACACTTCTATTCTGTGCCCCAGGGAGAAAAAGCTACAGTTGTTACACACAGTTGCTACACGGTAGTCTGAAAACACAGAATTCCGACGTGGTTTTGAGAGGAATCAACTTCAGTCACCAGGGCTGTTTAGCTCCACAAGCGCGATCAAGCATTGCAAAAGAAAACCGGGCTTCTCCATCCCAGCAAAACAAGTCTGAATCAGCTGCATAGTTGACCCTTCCCTACCTCCCCCCCACTCCCACCCCCCCAGAGCCTCCAACTCCACAAAGCACAAATCCAGAGGGTCCACTGTGCCAGAGTCTGGCTGGAGATCACAGTGACGGCAGAGAACAGACACGAAACCTCCTTCTGGTGCCCACTGTCACTAGATTCAGCTCTGGAGGAAAAGTCTCTTCTCTGAGAAGACATCAATGGCCCGAGTCCTCCACAGCAGCTGGCCACCAGTCTGTAGCCCTTTCGTTGATGGCGAGTCCCACACGGGCTGCTTTTCTCCAGGCAACCCTTCCATCTGAGCAGGGAGCTCCGTCATTCCAATTTCACCAGACTCTTCAAATTTTGGTTCACACTTCCATCGAGGGCTTGGGGAATACAGTGAGAAGAAGTACCTTCCCCTCACCTCGGAACAGCCCCGGCCTCTGTCATGAGTCCTTCTTAACAACATGTTCATCGTCCCTTTCCCGTGACTGTGCTATGCAAACCCCGCCACACAGTCCTCCTCCAGATGTGGAATGGCATGGTGACCTTCGTGTGACCTGCCCGTTTGGAACTCCTGACCTCTCTGCCACTAGCCTTCCTCCTGGGCCTGGAAATGACAGAGTGGCTTGCTGGGGCTGGTGCCTAAGGACTTCCCAGACCCATACAGGCAGAAGCAGAGAAGGTTTCTGTGTTTTGCATTTGCATACAGTATGTTTATGATTATGTTGCTTTCGGTTTTTAAGAGACTCCAATCTTTTACAGGACTTTGTTAGGGGCAAGTCCTTTCCTCAGCCTTTCCCATGGCAGTGGAGGCAGGGCCTAGGTGCTGCACTGGATTTGACACCTTGCTACCCACTACAATGGTTCCTAACACACTGAGCAGGTGGGTAGGTGGTACACAGAACTACTGCCAGATGGGCCCATCTGTATAGCACCCCAGAATCGGCACATGCTAGGGGGACAGACTAAATGGGATTCGGGAACAATGAGCCCATGTTCACTTCACTCCACACCTGGGAACAGCATGGCTTCCCTGATTCACAACTGCAGTATCAAAGTCCCCAGTGAAGTTGAGTCAAGGGGCCCAACCTACCCTGGCCAGTCCTTTCCCGGAAGGGCCCGACACAAAATGAACACCAAAATGCAAAAGATTTAGCAAAAAGTGCAGTTTCCATTTGAGAAGTAAAATTCTCCCCCAAAGCGTGACAACGTCCCGACCTCTCCTTTCAATCCTCTCAGTACCTCAAAGGAAAGGGGGACAGAACACATAGAGCACTACAGCTCTGACCACACCAAGGGTAAGCATATCGTGGTTCACCCTCTACAACCCTAAAACACTCATGATCATGTCCAGACAGCCATCAAAAGTGCTGGTGAGGTGAAGAGCGGAACACCAGAGGGCTACTCCAGGGCCCACAGTGGCCGGGACCCGCAGAGAAGACCCCGCTCTCATCTTCAACAGGATACCATTGTCCCAAACACAGCAGGATGTATCACTGTGGCAAACAGCCACAGGATCCAGGGACTTGGCGATTCCTTCATAAGACCTTATCTACTTCATTGCCTACTAGAGAATAAACTCAAAACTTCTTCAAATATAACCTGAGCCACAAGATAAAAAATAAAAGACACAAATCTTGTCATGTTAATGCCTTGAGAGGTTTACAGATTATGTACCAATAAAATAAATCCACATAAATTCTGAAGTTCTTGGTGAATACACACCTGAAGCAAAAAAAAAACAAAAACAAAAAAACTACATTTTCTTTAAAAATCAAAGTAATTACAGCAGCAGTGTAGTGGAAAGAGGTTTTAAAAATAATAATTACATCTTTGATACAAATCAAACTTTGTACACCTCAATTCATAGGAATGACTGGTGTAAGCGTTTAGTATTTATATATACAGTAGATACTGACGTGTGTCACTGCAGGTAAGAGTCTAAAGCCAGTAGACTTTGGGGGGGAAGGGGTTAATCTGAGTTGACACTGAAATGTTCACAGATCACCACACTATAAAACACACACACACACACACACATATACACAGACACACATAAAATGCCAACCTGAGTAAAACATCACTAAAAACCCAGAGCATCGTGATCCGCTAAGTCACATATTGCACCTTTAAATCATCCTTCTTACCAAAGACAGAAATAAGAGCAAGTAGAAGACACCATGGTACGGCAATTCCTCTGCTTCTCCCGCCCGCCCCCCCATCCCACCCCACAGAGAGTCTCATGGTAATATTTTTAATTTCTATTCTCACCCAACCAATGGGATGAAAATGTCACCAACAGAAGTCTTTGGAGAAAACTGGGAGGGGGAAAAAAAAGAAAAAAGAATGGAGCACGAATGTATGTCCAGGGTGGGTCAAAGAGAAAGCCTCCTCTAATCAAATGAGAACAGGAATGTTACTGAGAAGGCAGACCTTTGATACTAAGCTACTATTTAAATATTCTGTATATTCCAATTATGAGATTCAATATAAAAATAGAGACATCTACTGAGTTTTGCCTGTGGAAGCATAATTCAAAAAAGGCACATGTTCAAATAGAAACCCATGCAGAAAAGGCACAGTGTGCCCCTCCGTGCATGATAAACACCCACAGTCATGTATTCTATCAGCTAGATTCCAAGATACAGTAGGTAAAAATAGACCTCTGATACTTAAAATATATTCAACCCAACATAATCCTAGCTTTAGCATGTGAATCATATAAAAGTCCTAAAAAAAAAAATTAGAGAGGGAGAGGGAGGAGAGAGGGGGGAGAGGGAGGAAGGGAGAGAGAGAGAGAGAGAGAGAGAGAGAGAGAGAGAGAGAGAGAGAGAGAGAGAGAGAGAGAGAGAACACAAACCGGTTTGGAAAAAAAAATAAATCATAGCTCACTTTTCCTGGTTTTCCACAATTCTCAAGGGGAAAAAAAGCGACCCCATCCCATTGATAATCAGGAATGCAGCTGATTTATACACCACCTGTCCACAGCCCCTGACAACCCCAACTCCCTATCTGCCATGTTTTACACGCACAGCCTCATGCCCTCCAAGGCAGTTCTAACAGAACAGAACAAAGAACTGAGAAATGAGACATATAAAAACATGTCCACATCAGGGCATTCTCCTTCACTGTGGGTGTGACGGTCTGGTTAACTTCAGAAAGGGTTGGCTTTGGAACTAGGCGATGTAACCATTAGTCTTTCCAAACATGCTCACGGGCTCGAGGTTTTCATAGATTGTCATTGCAGTTGTGTTCTGATAGATGAGATCAACTTTTGAGTCTTTCTGGGTTCTGATAATATCCAAAACACACTGATTGAGGAAAACATACTGGTCCTGGGAGAAAAGGCAAGGAGAAAGAATCAGTAAGCACAGGTCCCAGGATAAGCACTCAAGATGATTTCCAAACAAATAACCACCACCACATCACCCATTCACCACCACAAACGCCATCCGTTCAGCAGCAAACAGTTCAAATTAACACATCTCGGGATCTAAGAACATCCTGGTGAAACTCAGAACCACATATCATGGCTTTCTTTATCAGTGATGCTTAAAGAGAGGGACATCCTCACCTTTCCTGACCAAGGAAACATCAGAACCCTGGGGAGGGTGGGACAAAGATATGAAGGAAATAAAACTTAAACACGTTCAGACAATAAAAGTCCAGCCAGATTTCCATGGTTAAGGAATCTGTGTGGAGTAAGAGTAAACTTAATCCTCCAAAGAGGAGAAGGGCTAAAGGAGGTCAGGGGGACCTGAGTGGGGACCACTCTTTAGGGAAATGTGATGATTAATCTTAATCATCAACTGAAAGAAATCAGAATCACCTAGGAGACACACCTCTGGGTGTGTTTGAGGGCATCCCCAGAGAAGGTTACCTGAAGAGGGAAGACACATCCTGGATGTGTGTGTCCCCATCCTAGGGGCTGAGGTCTGGAGCAAGTGAAAAGGAGAAAGCAAGCTGAGCACCAACATCCATCTCCCTCCTTCCTAACGGCAGACAGAATGTGACCAGCCACCTCATCCTGCTGCTGCCATAACTTATGAGACACTCTCATTGGTACACCGTCCCTTCCATGATGGGCTGTACCCCAAACCATGAGGCCAAACAAACTTCAGCACAGTAACTAATACAAGTGTATCAGAATCTATAGGTAGCTGTTTAAATAGAGGAAGAATATGCTGACACAGAAAAAATAACCAGGTGCCATAAGAGAAAACCTCCTAAGGAAGCGTTATATATAAAACATGATCTGATCTTTTCCAAATATCCCACCTATGTATGTGGGCACATGTTCACAGTGTGCACAGAGTCCTGTAGTGACACCTACCATGTCAGTTCCTTCTCTTGCTGCTGTGATCAACCTGACAAGAAGCAATTTAAGGGAAGAAGGGTGTCTTCTGGCTTGCAGCCTAAGAAGGGATACAGCCCATCATAGCTGGGAGAGGACCGTGGCAGGATCATCAGTTAGCTGCTCACACTGCATCCACAGTCAGGAGGCAGAGGGCAGACAGGAAATGGAACCCTGATATAAAACCTTAAGGCCTGCCTCTAGTGACCCATTTCCTCCAGCAGGGCTCTGCTCCCTGAAGGTCCCACAACCCTTCCAAGTGGCACCACCAGCTGGGGACCACATGTTCAAACACACGAGCCCAGGGGGGATGTGGGGATTCAAACCACAACACAAGCCAAAGGTAAACATGGCCTTCCTCTACGAAGTGGGGTTGGAGAAATAAAAGGGGGAAAATGGATTCTGTGTAGACCTATAATGCTAGTCTCTAACATATTATTTTTGAAATATGAAAAAGAGATCGGGGGCTGGAAAGGTGGATCTGCGGTTAAAGCATTAGCCATGTAGGAGCAGGACTCAATGGCAGATCCACAAAACCACGGAAATGCTTGGTGGGTGTGGCCTCGGAAGAAGGGTATGACCCCAGAGCAAGCCGGCTAACTAGACCAGCCATATTCTCAAGCTCTGGGTTTGATTGTGAGCCCCTGCGTCACTGAATAAGGTGAAAGAGTAATCTAGGACCATTACACACACACACACACACACACACACACACACACACACACACACACACACGCATGCACGCACACACACAAAAATAGGGAAAGAGAGATGAGGGAAGGCTGCGGACAGATAATAAGATTTCTGTTCTTCTTGCTCTTTAAAACTATAGCAGAAAAATAAAAATCTAACACAGAAGCACAATTTCATTCTTTCTCTCACAATCATGCAGCTCACCCCAAAGCACACCATGTACCCAGACCTCTAGAACACTCCCTGCTAGGCTCAAACACAGCACATATTCATAAGTTTCTAAATTGGTGCAGGGTAACAGCCTGGAACAAAATGAATATTCTGCTCTCATCCTGGTCCGGGAATATCCACCTCTAAGGAAGCCCCTTCCCACTATACTGTGATGAGAACGTGCCTCAGCCACGAGCTTACCAGGGACACTAGGAAGAACAAATCCGAGAGCTTTACAGCCCTGAGCATGCATAGTCTCACTGCTCAGTCATCCTCCCATAGCCCTGGCCATCGGTATTCTTTAACATTCAAGGCTGGTAAGTTGCTGCCTCTGTGCTTCAGTGGTAATGTGCTATTTCCCACCCTTAAAGTTTGGCGAGTCTGTTCTGTTAGCTCAAGGACGGTCAGATCATCTTAGAAACAAAGACCAAAAACCACGTCTTATAAATTTAAAATCTGGAAACCAAACCGAAATACTTAAAAAAGATTAATCTGAGGGCTGGAGAGATGGCTCAGCAGTTCAGACCACCACAGAGGGCTTGCGGAAGACACGGGTTTGATACCCACCACTCACACGGCGGCGTACAACTACTTGTCACTCCATTTCCAAGCTCTCCTCTGGCCTCTGCCAGCCTATGATACACAAACATACACACAGGCAAATCACCCATACACACAAAATAAAAATAAACAATCTCTTCATTTTAAAGAAGATTGAAAAGTCAGAAGCAGTAAAGACTCCTGACACTATCTGCACATGTGGTTCCACTGGAACTATTGTGTTCGCTGATTTCATTACAACTTAGATTAGGATCTGCAAAGAAATTTATAATCAAGAGCCAGAAATATCTAGGAGCCCCGCATGTGACTCCATATGATGTTTCAGAGGCAGATGGGAAAGGCAGACTATCAAACATAGACCGGGCCTCACCTCTGTCTGTACCATCAGAGGCCTGTGCATCCGGAGATCATAGACAATACCATACACATCCACGGTGTTCTCGTTCTCTATCTGATAGATCAGACGATCGATAGCAATGAAAGTGCCCGTCCTTCCGACCCCAGCACTAGAAAACAGAGACATGAACGCATCACCATCAGCTGCCTTCACCAAGGCTCTCTCGGTTCCCCCCCACTAGTACCCACATCTCCATTATCACTGTTTGAGGCTAACACAAACATTGTTGCTCGACTGCATCTTCAAGCAAGTCAGGAACTAACTTGAGTTAAATGTCCCAAACAAAACATCTTGCTAATCCATCTCCTACTCCATGCCACTCAAATGGCCCTGTAGCCTAGGACAAAAAGTTCCACCTATTTATGAAGCCCCTGCTCTAAATTAATTCTGTGGTCTTTAATGCTGAATTCTTACTGTTCTACTGCAAGAGTGTGCACATCCTTTCTGTAAATGACCAGATGGCAAATGTCTTCAGGTTAGCAGACCATGCCGCTGCAGTATAAAAGCAATGCAAATGATATGTGAGCCAGTGGGCCATTATATATAAAACCAACAAGGTTGTTTTTATATATAAAAACAAGCAGCTAACCCTGTCTGGCCCACAGGCTATATAGCTTACCAACTCCTTTCTACAGTCTTGTGGCTCGGGGACTAAGTCCCTGGTCCCCTCTTGCAGACTATCCTTGGGTTTCCAAATGTCCACTGCATTTCTTCTCGGGCATTGCTTTGGCGGGGTGGTGCTCATAAACATCATTATATTTTAAGTTGTCACACATGCGTCAGCTGCCCATTGTGTATACCTGCAGTGCACCAGGATTGGTGATTCAGGGGGAATCTGCTTCATGTAGTCTCGGACCAGGTAACGAAAGTTGATGAGCAGGTCAGTGGTGTCCGGAACACCGTGGTCAGGCCAAGAGGTGAAATGGAACTGCCGCAGAGGATGACTCTCACTTGTCTGCATCTAGAAGCCAACAAAATGGGTCAGAGATCTAGTATGTGTGTGTGTGTTTGTGTGTGTGTGTGTGTGTGTGCGTGTGTGTGTGTGTGTGTGTGTATGCACGTGTGCGCGCGCGCATGTGTGTTCCTAGTCTGTCGTCAAAAGAAAGTGAAGCTCTATCGGTAACGTTCTCATTCTATAAAGGGAAATGTATGCATGCATTTCGCACGCATACAAAATTAGAAAATGCCATGTGGAAGCCTATACTGGGTCCTAAAATAAGAAAAGGCTTCAGTGGGGAACATGAATCTCCAGAATCTGTAGTTTCCTTAATAAAAACACAATGAGAGCGCCAGCATTTGCTTTAATCATTTTGCCAACTCTATGCACAATCCCAGGTGAACCCCAAGCAGAAGCGACTGTGGGTAACAGACATGCCAGTCAACTTAAACGGACAAAGCCTGCAGACCTAAGCATGATGTATTTCAAAAGTTTCTCGCTGACTGTGACCTTACTTACTGAGGTGGTCACACCACTGTGTGCTCAACATCTCCAAAGGAGGACCTGAAATATGTCCTAAGGCCAGAGTCTTCGAGGCTGAGTAACTAGTAAGAGTCAGGGTTTTCATATACTGGGCCTCACTTATGTCTTCAGGAATGTTTAAGGTTCATCCTTGCAAACTATGACCCAATCTATCAGCCCCTGTTAAAATATAACACCATTTAATCTACTTCTAGGCTTTTCTTTTATGTACTCTGTGTGGGGTTTTTTTGTTTTGTTTTGTTTTTGGGTTTTTTTTTGTTTTGTTTTTTGTTTGTTTTTTTTTTGGTTTTGGTTTTTTGTTGTTGTTGTTGTTGTTGTTGTTGTTGGTGGTGGTGGTGGTGGTGGTGGTGGTGGTGGTATGTGTGTGTGTTTTAGCCCTAAGCTAAGCAAGGCAACACAAACATATAATTCCAGTACTGAGGCTGAGGCAGAGGTTCATGTGTTTAAGGCCAGTCTTGGTTACCTAGTAAGATACTATCTCAAAACTTTGTCTCCTAGCATGTATCACTGACACCACCTTTTCACATCTCCTCGTGGATTGATCCCTGGAAAAATTTGCAAATGTTCAGGTTCCCAAAGTGATACAACCATGTGTGCATGCAACCTACACACACACACTCCTGTGCACAGTCATGCACACATATGACAGTATACACTACACAGCCCAAGTGCACAGTAGGCTATACTATCCAGGTTTAAGTACAGTCCATGACATTCACACAGACAAATTCCTCAGAATACACCCCTGTCATTCAGCAACATGTGATCATACTTTAGATCATCTCTAAACTGTATTACCTAGTATATTTTAAATAGTTGTTATACTGTATGGCTTCGGGAATGATGGACCTAATTGTACATGTTAAATACAAACAACATTTTTATTCTGAATATGTTCAATCCCAGGCTGGCTGAATTCACAGCTGAACCATGCAGCAGGGGTGAGAAGGGCTGGCTCTATGTCAGCTACATACACAGTATCTCTAAAGGCTGGATGATGATACCACATGTCCATAAATCAATCCATTCTCTAAAAGCTAGCTATGCATGTGGCTTCCAAACTGTTCAACCACCACAGATAATGCTGATGAGGTGGGTATGACCTAAATATACTGGGAATGTGTATGAAATTATCAAAGAACATGTAATAATAAAATAGCAGACATTGGACATATATCCAAGAGAAATGAAAATAAACACAGGGCTTACTCATTTCTTAAAGAGGCTGTTCCTTCTAAATAAACAACCTTCTGAAAATAAACAACACTGAGATTATGACTAATAATCCATACTAATAACTAATAAACTAATAAACAACACTCATCTGTAACTAATGAGCCCATTCCTGAATTTCACATTATTTCTTACATCAGAGACTCAAACTTGATCCTACCAAACTTGATCTAAAGGGATGAATATTTTTAGACCACCAATATGAGCTGAAAAATGTTAAACCCATTTGCATGCTCAGCAGTAGATATCAATGTGACTCAGAGCACTTTCTCTACTGCCAAACACTCTTTTAAAAAGAAAAATAAAACTCAGCTCCTAGAATGTCTATATGATGTAACTGGATTTGTTTTTGTAACTTTTAGGAGAAGGAGAAGACAGTGCACAGACCCTGGAATCTGAACCATGGAATTAATATAAACTGTTCCTAGCAGCAAGCACCTCCCCCATGCACATCCTTACCCAGATGACCCAAAAGGTCTCTGGTCACCTGGAAATAAGGAAGGCGTCACTGACACAGCCCTGTTCCTAAGATTCATCTATTCAGGAAGGACATCAAAGTCCCCTCAAAAGAGTAAAGCTAGAGACTTCTTAGAGAGCATGTAGATATGAGCATTCTAATTCTGTAAAAAAGAAGCAAAAACACTTTTCTCATGCATCAAATATTAGTTATTTCCAACCTATAAATACCATTCCCAAATTCATATCCAATCACTTTCTCAGCTCAATCTTGACTTACATTTTTCACCACAAAATCTCTGACGGTCCACTCCGGAAGAACCACTTCCGAGGTCATTGCCACAGTTATGTCCCCGTAGTCCTGAGCCTGCTTGGAAGGCCAGTACTCCTCACATTTGGTCTGGAACACAGGATTGGTTGTATGAAAATACAGGAGTCACACCCCCACCATCAGCAAAGACTCACGAGGAATGAGACTGGTATGAGGACTGCTCGATCCCTCGGCTGGCTCTGTCTGACCGAAACAGAGATTTGCATGTATACTACTAATTCCAAATCATATAAACAAATCTTTACGAGAATGAATCCGGTTTGTGAGGTGGTTCAGCAGGTAACACACTTGCTGTGCAAGCCTGAAGACCTGTGTCCCATGCTCAGATCCCATTTCCAGAAACATCACATGGAAGCTGACCTTTGACCACGAATTTGCTGTGGCATGTACACTCTCCAACACACACACACACACACACACACACACACACACACACACACACACACACATCATACACACAATATAATAATTTCAAGGAATGATGTCTGACAAGTTCCAGTTACCACCTAGGACAGCACCACTCATGGTGAACACCTGGCCAGCAGCAGCAGCCATACCATACCACTCAGCTGTCAGAACTCCACTTCTCAACAAGGAGGGCTGAGGCAGAAACACCCTGTAGATGGCTCTGAGACTAACTCTTACTCCTCAAGAAAGGAATCCACATGAAAGAAGAGAGAGAGAGAGAGAGAGAGAGAGAGAGAGAGAGAGAGAGAGAGAGAGAGAGAAAGAAAGAAAGAAAGAAAGAAAGAAAGAAAGAAAGAAAGAAAGAAAGAAAGAAAGAAAGAAAGAAAGAAAAGAAAGGAAAAACCTTATTCCCGGCATGGAAGCTCATGCCTGTAAACTCAGCCATTAGGAGTCTGAAGCAGGAGGATTGCTACAAGTTCAAGTCCAGCCTGGACTAAATGAAGCCCTGTCTCAAAATCAAACACCACACAAAACACTGATAGCCGGGGTACTGCTCAGCAGCAGAGCATGTGCTTAGCAAGGCCTTGGCCAAGGTTCAATCCCAACACTAAATTACAGTAATTAATAATTCTCCATGAAGTAATATTAATTCTCATTCCTCAGGCACACAATTTTTTAACTTAGCATGTGTTTTCCAACTCATCTCTATTTATGGAAATATGAGACTTTATTCCTAGAAGAGATCTTTATCTGTGATAGAAATGGCAGGAGGGATCCAGGCCACACAAGAAGAGAGAGGGCTTCTGGGACTCCTCTGGGGATAAGTCTGAAATTTTGCTTAGAGACGGGGCAGGTAGGCTTTCCAGGTGCAGAGCCAACGACGGCAGAGCCGTGTGGTCTCGGCTACCTCGCTCCAGGCCCGCAGTGTCCACTGCACTAATCCAGTCCCATCCACTCACTAACTCCAGCAGAGATTCAATCACAGACAATAATATGAGCTCACAAAGGAACATAATAGATTTTTTTTTCAAGTTTTTTTTTAAACCTTCTCTCTAAAAGCTAAAAATACAGAACATTTTCTAAGGATGAGAGAGCTTAACATTTAGAAAGAGTGCTTTTTAAAAGACAAATGGATTTTAAGATACCCCCTACCACAATAAAAATTAATTTATATTTTTCTCAAAAGATACTTACCCTTCCCTGTTCCACACATTTGGTCAACATAACAATGGCATATACGTTTTTCTCCCAAACCATACGCCAAAAATCTTTCAAAGTGTTGGGTAAAGGTCCTTGTGTGGCAATGAAATCTTTCTTGGAATGGTAGCCCTAGAAATAGAAAGCTCAGTCATCATCAAAGACACAGGAAGAAACGCTCCAATTGAGAGGAGACCCCGGGCCGAGATCAGCCGTCACTTACAGGCATATAGTTGGCATTGATGTAGTCGTCCGTCGAATGGGTCTGGACTGAAAGTTTGACTCGAGAAATATCATCTGCGGCATTCAAAGAAAGAAAAATCCTCATTCTAGGGCAGGTTTCAGGAAAGCTGCACCCAGAATTTTTACAAGTACTAACTGGCAGCCCTTGGCTGACACACTGCTTCACACTTTATCCTCACAGCCTCATCTGATCCCTGTGGATTCTGTGACTGTGGTACAGAGAAGCTGAGTGACAGTCTGAGGAGAACTAGGATTTGAACCTAGGCAGCCTGGCAGCCAGCTTGTGTTCTCAGCACCTTCTCAGACAAAACAAGCCTTTACCCCCTGCATCCTGGGGTGTCTGCTTCAAACAGGACAGGTGCTAAGCAACCATATTCACACCTCAAAACCATCTCACAAATGGTCAAGATAAAGACATCAAGAGTTTCAGAGATCAAGTGACACTTCCAAGTCCTTCTATTTGGGGAAACGACAGATAAGATTTGAACCCAGAGCCTATTCTACTATGGCAGAAAGAACACCCAAGTTAACCTTTTCCCGCTGCCTTAAAAAGTTGTTACAGGGCTAGTGAGATGGCTCAGGCATTAGAGGTGCTCACTGCCAAGGCTGATGACCTGTGTTTGACCCCCCACGGCCCACGTGATGGAGGGAGAGATCTGACTCCCACAGGTTGTTCTCTGACATCCGCACACCATGTGCCATGGCACATTCACACCCGTACATACATACAATCAATAAATTAAGGAAGGATGGATGGGTAGATAGACAGAAAGATAGACAGACAGACAGATGGTTAAACTTCTAAAGTTGGAGTTGTAGAGACGGATCTATCAGTAAAGTGCTTGCCACACGAACACGAGGACCTGAGTTCAAAACTCCAGTACCCACAATGCACTCCTACAATCCCTGCACTGGAGATGAAGAAGCAGGCCTCTTGGGGCTCCATGGCCAGCTAACCTAATTGAACAAGAAAGATCCAGGATCAGTAGCGACCTTCGTCTCAAAAATGAATGGGTGGGGAGAATCTGGGAGGAGATGAAGAGGGAAAAGTGTGATCAGAATATATTGTATAAAAAAGTATTAAAAAGGCAGAGAGCAAATGAGGAAGACAACCCAACATCAACCTCTGGCCTCTATGTGTATGCACACACACACACACACACACACACACACACACACACACACACCTACCTCTAAATTTAAGACTAAACTGAATGCATAAAACTACTATGAATGGAGGAATCTAAAACACCAATTTCACATATTTTCTAAATATCACTCTCATTTTGAAAGCATACACACAAATGTGCCCAATGCCAGAAGTGAAAATAACTAAGAAATTCCAAATGTCAGGATAAGTCATGGGAGCTGGTACCAAGGACATGTCCCTGCCCCACCTGAATCCACTGCCTCACTCTCCCTGAGACAGAGCAGCACGGCAACAGTAAACCCAGGAGTGATGTGTCTCCAGTGAAAGCCTTCTCAATAGAAATAACACCCAGACATCAAATCGGATCAGAAGCTCTCCAAGCAGGATGTAGAGTAAGGGGAATACTCCTTCACTGCTGATGGGAATGCAAATTTGTACAGCCACTTTGGAAATCAGTATGGTGGTTTATCAGAAAATTGGGAATCAATCTACCTCAAGACCCAGCTGTACCACTCTTGGGCATATACTCAAAGAATGCTCAATCATACCACAAGGACACTTGCTCATCTATGTTCATAGCAGCATTATTCCTAAAAGTCAGAACCTGGAAACAACCTGGATGACCCTCAACAGAAGAAAAGATAGAGAAAATGTGGTACATTTACACAATGGAGTATTACTCAGAAGTTTAAAAAAAAAAAAAAAGAAATTTGCAGGAAAATGCATGGAACTAGAAAAAAATCATCCTGAGTGAGGTAACCCAGACCCAGAAAGACAGACATGGTATGTACTCACTCATAAGTAGATATTAGATGTAAAGGATAACCAGATGTAAAGCAAAGGATAACCAGACTACAACCCACAGCCCCAGAGAAGCTAACAGGTAACAACGAGGATCGTAAGAGGGACACATGGATTTCCCTGGGAAGGGGAAATAGATGAGATCTTCTGGGTAAACTGGGGGGGGGGGGGACATGAGGGAATGGGTTGGTCAACTTGGAGGCAGGACAGAGGAGAAGAGTAATGAAAGAGGTATCTTGATAGAAGGGCCCATTTTGGGGTCAGGGAGAAACCTGGTGCCAGGGAAACTCCCAGTAATCCACAAGGATGACCCCAGCTAAGAATCCTAGCAACAGAGGAAAGGGTGCCTGAACCGGCCTTCTGTAATCAGATTGGTGACTACCCTAATTGTTATCAGAGAGCCTTCATCAGTAACTGATGGAAGCAGATGCAGAGATCCACAGCCAAGCACTGGGCCAAGCTCCAGGAGTCCAGCTGATGGAGGGAAGAGGGATCGTATGAGCAATGGGGGTCAACCCATGACAGGGAACCCCACAGAGACAGCTGACCTGAGCAAATGGGAGCTCATGGACTCTCAACCAACAGTTAAGGAGCCTACAAGGGACTGACCTAGGCCCTCTGCATGTGGGTGACAGCTGTGTAGCTTGGTCTGTTTGTGGGCCCCCTAGCAGTGGGATCAGTACATGTCCCTGGAACATGAGCTGGCTTTTTGGAACCTATTCCCCATGCAGGGATGTCTCACCCAGCCTTGATGCAGTGGGAGGAACTTGGTCCTGCCTCAACATGATATGGCATGCTTTGTTGACTCCCATGGGAGTTCTGCCCCTTTCTAAACGGAGGAGGAGTGGATGGGGGGATAGATGGGAAGTGGGGGAAGAGAATGGGAAAAGAGGAGGGAGGGGAAACTGTAGTTGGTATGTAAAATAAATGAAAAAAATTTAAAGGACAAAAAAAAAAGAAGAAGAAGAAGAAGCAGCTCTCTAAGAGCGGGCCAAAGGTCTGAGTCTCAGAGGGGCAGAGGCAGAGCAGCTCCCCCAGCATGGTCTCAAAGGCACTTCTCTCTGATCAGGGCCAAGACCCATTGACAAGTAAAAGGGAAAAGAAACAGAAAAAAAAACCCATGACTTAAAAAATATGAGTGCAAAAGTCGCCCTCAAAACCAAGCACCTTCAGGACATCAGAGCATGGCTGAGACCCACTGACACTCCTCTCTGGGCCCTAATTCCCACACCAACAGACTTCCCACAGTCCAGCTCACATTACTGACCCTCCTCTATACTTGAGCTTGCTCTCGCCTTGTTGGGTAAGTGCCGCTCGGGTTTCATTTCTTTTGCTGTGATAAGCACCTTAACTAAAAGTAGCACAGAAGAGACGAAGGGTTTGCATGGCCTACAATCCCAGATCACGTCCATCTTGAGAAGTCAAGGCAGGAACTTAAAGTGTCATGTCCACAGGCAAGAGCAGAGAGAGAACAAACAATGGACCTTGGCTTGCTTGCTCTCTCGGCAAGCTTTCTCCTCTCTTAGACAGTTCAGAATTCCCTGCCTACACAATGGTATTGCTCACAATGGGCTAGGTCTTCTTCTATCAATTAACAATCAAAATAACCCCCTAGAGACATCTCATGGGCCAACCTGACCTAGACAATTCCTCACTAAGACTCTCCTTCCCAAGTGATTCTAGGTTGAGTCAAAACCGAGCAGCACCAAGTATGGACATTGGCAATTCTCCAAAGCAGGAAAGGACTTCAATGTGACTGTCATTTAGCTGTGGAACATGCCCATCAGATCAAAGATCTGGGCAAGGAGAGAGTGGGACCCTGGACCTGTTTCTCCCGCTGCCCCTTTCATCCAGAACAACACAGACTAGAATAAGAACTGCTACCCTGAATAGGTCACCTAACACGGTGGCTCATTTTCTTTATCTGTGAAATGAATATTCTACCATCTGCTCTACAAGCTGAGGCTGTAAGGATTAAATTAAATGTAGTAACTCTTCATAGAGTACTCGGCTTACACTAGGTACATGGTTGTAGAAGCATCTGGTGTGGAATGATAGTGGAGACAGCAAGTGGGGATCATTGACTCCCCACTTCTCTACTGTTCAAGAAGTTATGGCCAGCGCCAGACAAAGGGAAGACAGGGATGAAATCACTCACAAGGCAGGACATTGTTATAGCGATTCTTCCCTCTGTTCTCAGCTACTTCGGCTGTGTATTTAGGTAGACTTATTCCAATCAGCTTCAGATCCTGAAAACAAATAAGTAAGCTGTATATTTAATCAGGCACAGGGGAGAACAAAGCAGGAATGCAGAGGCACAACAGATTAACTACTGCTAACTGGGAAGAGATGCTGAGCATCGAACCTCCAATATCTATAAGTAGGCTTTTCTAGGATATGGCCATGGAAGATGCCATCGAGTCAAAATGAGGTCACACTGGAACAGGGTGGGTCCTTAACCTAATAGGGTAATGTTATAATATGGGTACAGAGACACAGACACATGGGAAGAAACATCTCTTGGTGGCAATGGTAGTGGATGGCAAAGATGGAAGCCATGCTTCCCTCAAACCAAGGGACAATGGTGCCTTCCAGAAACTGAGAGAAGCAGAGAAGGATCTCCCCTAAAGGCTAAGGGGGAGCAGATCCTGCTGACACTGTGGTTTTGAACCTCTTGCCTCTTGAACAGTGAGACAGTAAATTTGTCTTTAGCCACCCAGTTTATGGTCCTTTGATGGGGCAGCACTTAAGAAACTAAACTAGAGGGAAAAACGAACGAAAAAGGAGGGGTCTTGCCTTCTAGAGGCTGGATAGTCAGGAGTCACTGGCCTGCAAGGCAGAGGGAGGCACACGGGCCAGATGGGACAGTGTAGGGACAAATGCAGCACAGACAGAGACTGGGTCCTCCTGTGGGATCTGAGGAATTGGGAGGAGGTGGTGTCGGCACTGAGGACGGACTGTGATGGAACTGTGGACGGGGTTCTAGGGGCGCAAAAGTAGAGACTCTGCAACAGGGCACCGTGTGGGGAACAAGCAGGCATGCACCTTCTGAGTGAGGACAGTTCCTCGGCTAGTTTGGGGGACAGAAAGTAGCAGAGCCTGGAAGGCAAGAGACTAGGAAAGAAACGCCTAACCCAGGGCCAGCTTTGACCCCACAGCTGTCAAGGCCCAGACCTCCGAATGGCCCATCTGGCTTCTTTGTTGCTCATACAATGACCCTAGTTAATGGTCCCCTAGGGTCAACCCCCATTTCTGTCTCTCTCTGGACAATCTTTAGGTATCCACAAGACGAAACATATATTCATTCCACCAGAAGTAAAGGTCTCTGTGAACTTTCTAGCCAACAGCAGGGTGCCCCAGAGGAACAGGGACAATCTTCTCTCCCCTCTAGGCTGTCTCTCACCCAAAGGTTTACCATAATACAAAACAGTTTACAACCACGTGCCTCGTATTCCTCTGCAAACCCACAGTTGGAGTCAGCTTGCTGTTTCTTAAAGTAGGCCTCAAAATTCTCCACTCGGATTAACTTGGACCTAGGGAAACAAAACAACGTGTTGGGTTTTCTTATTTTTGCTTATTTTTCATTCAATTAAGTTCATACTCAAAACAGAAAAAAAAATGAAAGATATAAAAATAAAGCTACTCACTTTTTAGGTCTTCATCATAGAAAGGAAAAAGGAAAAAAAATAATCAATTAGAAAGATACGCTCATTTTAGGAGTAAGCATCAACTCAAAAGAACAAAGCCAGACACAGTGAGGGGTGTGGGCTGCAGATTAATGTAAAGTTATTTAAAAATAAACTGAAGAAATGCAAATCAGAAAAGCAGCCTCATCCTACAACTGACCATATTTGTGACTTGAAATAACTGTTTTTCCCTCAGCTCTTGACAATCCAGTCACTTTTGTAAAATGTGACAATTACCTGCGTGGGGGGGGGCGCCTGTGGAGAAAGCTCAGTGGGTCAGGCAGCTTTCCACTCAAGCCTGAGGACTTGAATCCCAATCCTCAGCACCCACGTATAAAAACAGGCGTGGCCACACACACCTGTAACCCCAGTGCTGGATCGGGGCAGAGACAGGATGACGGGGGCTTGCTGGTTGCCAGCATAGCTCTGAATTTAGGTAGAAACCCTGTCTCAAGGGAACACAGCAAGCAGAGTCACCCCCTTCTGGCCTCTGCACACACAGGTACACGAAACACACACAGAGTAAACCCTGTTTATCAGTAAAACCGAAAAGCATGTGGGGAAGCAAAAACAAAGGGAACTTCAGGAGGACAGTAAAACTAAGACTCCTTGCAGAAAACAGCAAGAACTTCCAGATGCTTGTGGCCAATCTGTCAATCAGGGAAAATGTCAGCTATTTCTATCAAAAATTGCTTTAGCTAGTCACTGAACAGACTGGGGGACTGAGAATCTTAAAATAAGTTTGTAACTCAGACTTACTTAATTTGAGAAAACGACACTTCATTGTTCTTGGCATCTTTCCTATTTTGAAAGGGGGAAAAGGGGCATTAGACAAAGACCTTCACCCTGCTCTGCCACCGTTCACATAGCCGCAGACACCTTCTTCCCAGGCAGTGGCTCCGGAAAACACTAAAGTGCTCTCCAGTGCCCCACCAACATGAACCTGCTCACCAGTGCCCTACCAACATGAACCCGCTCACCAGTGCCCCACCAACATGAACCCGCTTACCAGTGCCCCACCAACATGAACCCACTCACTAATACTCAGCCTGACAGGCCAAGCAGGAAATGTAAATTAAAAATCTGTAAACTTGCAACTTTTAGGAATTTCCGTGTGTGCATGTGCGTGTGTGTGTGTGTGTGTGTGTGTGTGTGTGTGTGTGTGTGTGTGTTACATTCCCTTACTGTAAACGCATTGTGTAAACTAATGCGAAGGGGGAGGAGCCCTGAAAGAGAGTCAGATCCAATACTGCCACTGCAAGCACCTGAGCACCTGCACTGTTGGGTCAGCTCCACCCGGGGCTGAGACAAACCACAACTGGGCAGCATGTACCAAAATAGGGGGGAAGCATGCCACTGACCCGGTAACTGTCCTGCTTACAATTTAGCCTAGAGAAATAATCCTGAGCGTGCCCAAAGGCTAGGTACAAATAGTCAAAAGGAGTTCAAGTATCCAGTGAAATGGTTAAAGAAATGACAGTAGATGCCCGGTATCTATGTAAAATGATGCTGGAATGAAGCCCCCCACCAGGTCTTACGTGAACAAACAGGGTAGACATGAATGTGTCTAACAAGACTCGACCAGGGTGAGCGTCATAATCACATGAAAATGGTAAGAGCAGATTTGCTGTAATTATGGGTTACCGAATTTCTTTTCTTTGCTTGTGGGTATTTTTTTTTTACCACCAAGGGTTTGAATTTTGGGTTTGGTGGTGGCTTACTTGTTGTTTTGCGACAGGTCCCACTGTGTGGCTCTGACTAATTCTTCCCACCAGCTTCCTGCTAGGACCTGGCACCCTGTGCCCTATTAACTTGAATGCTGAACATTCTGGGTTTTGCACTAGGTTCTGATTCTTTTTTAGATAAGTATAAAAGATTTAGTTCATATGCAGAGAAGCAACAGTATCTGACTTATTTAGGGGAAATTATCTTTCCACTACTGTTTTCTTGTTAAAACAGGTTTGAGTGGCACATGCCTATAATCTCAAGCCAAGGATGAGGAATTCAAGGTCATCCTCAGCTACATTTGAAATAGCCTAAGATACACGAGACTCTGTCTTTAAAAAAAAAAGGGGGGGTGGAGGTGGGGAGGATGTCGAGAAAGCCAAATACCAGGTGGGAATATCCAGCTAGGAGCATCTGGCAGTGAGTGAATTCCAACTGATACACAGGCTTCCCGCCATCAGGCAAGGGGAAGGACAAAGACCAAGTTCAAGTTCCTCCCTGGTGCTTTTGCACACTGATGCTGCATTCCTAGAGGGGCTTTTAAGACCTGCAGGGCCTCGGGAAGGCCACGAAGCATAGAGCACCCACAATGGAACTGCTGCTTTTCACTAACTCCATCACAGGGTGGTGGGGGAAAGCAAATAATGAGTAACAAGACATGGGGTGAGACACTGGTCAGCACGCACTCCTCAGCTCCTTGAGCCGAGCACTCACCCCCATACCACAGAGGAGGATGGTAAGGCTCTTCCAACAGTTGGCTAGAGTGGAACCTATGTTCAAACTTGGCCAACTCTACAATCATATGAAACTCTTAACACATTCATAGCATCCTGGCTTCAAAGCAGCATCCTGCACAGGGGTGTAGGTCTCATGTAGTGGCTGGGGTGAGGTTCGGAATCCAATCACCCA
Organism: Peromyscus eremicus; assembly: GCF_949786415.1. Taxonomy (NCBI): domain Eukaryota; kingdom Metazoa; phylum Chordata; class Mammalia; order Rodentia; family Cricetidae; genus Peromyscus; species Peromyscus eremicus. The sequence goes on from NC_081419.1 coordinate 66,191,765, forward strand.
GCTGGAGTCAGAGAGGAAATCAGTCTGGCCAGATGACAAGAGTGAAGAACACGGGCACTCCTTCAACTCTTCCTTCTGATTTTGCAAATGGATGCAACTCCTTACAATAAAAGGTTTCCTCAAACAGTAGCACATGATGACGACGTAAGCAGCGTTACCTTTTCTTTCTCCAGAAGACGAAGCCTCCCACAGCCACAATGGCCAGGGCACCAAAGATACATCCAAACACGGCTCCACAGATGACACCTGAGGAAGATCCCAACAAGCAGCATTTCAGTTGTGTTCAGGAAGAACGACGTGCTACGTCAACAACCAGCCGGGACCCACACAGGATTCAGGGAGAAAGGGCGTGTGGGGCACTCGGGGAAGAAGGGAGGATCTTTGGATAACAGCTTTCAAGGGCTAGTGTCTTCACCCTGAGCCCGCCATCAGCAGGATGGTCCTGAGAACATCACAGACCTTGGCTAGGTCTCAGTTCAGTTGCAAATTTAGTGAACTGAGAGAACAAGATCAGTGGTTTTTCCCACCACCTACGAGCAGAAGGCCTTACAACACCACACCCATAGCAGGGAACCCCCTCTCTTTTCATGGGCTATTTAAGGGCAGGAGTAGGGACTCCCTGAATTTTGCTTCTAGGTTATCTGTTCTACTCAGGAGTTATGAATAACAAATGAACAGACCAGTCAGCCACTGTGTCTCCATCCTAGAGGAGGAAAGGAATCCTCACCTTGGGTCCCTGAAATTCCCATTTATCTAACTCTGTGATACTAGGTAGGAGGAGCACTTTACAAGGAGTCTGAGGCTAGAATTCCAGGCTTTGCATTTAAGCCACTGTGTGACACTGGACCTCAGAAGTCTTATTTCTACACAGAGGTTGGATAAGACAACTTTTGTGGCATCTTCTAATGTCAACATTCAAGGACTCTTTAAACTAAGTCGCATGCTTGCTGGCACACAGGCCCACAAATGACTCTTAGAAAGCAAAGGACTAAATAATCTGCAGATTAGAAGTGTGAGTGGTTTGAGAGGAGAAGTGGGGAGCAGCTCTTTCGAAGACACCAGAGTGGGGAGCTAGGCTTGGCCCAAAGGCCAAGGGATATGTCAGTTTCTCAGAGGAGAAACCCAGGCACCTCTACCCTCCAAGGTGCCTGCAAGAGGTGCATGAGGTGGAAAACCCACTACATTGATGTTTGTTTCCCCCTACCTGGATCCTGAGGCAAGAACACGGCCTCCGAGTAAGGACTGAAAGACACATAGCTCTCGTCCCCATTGATGAGTCCATCGTTCCGACGGTTATAGGTAATATTGGTGAAGCCAGCAACACACACCCTATGGGAGAAACGAAGGAGAAAATAAGGTAACTGGGGTGCATCTATCACCTTAGTACGCAGAGCCTTAAATTCATGAGGCTCAGCATCCAACTGCAAAGACCCATATTACCGGTAGGAGCCCAGCGGCTCCAGCCTCCCGTTGTAATAGCCGAAGGTGGTGGATTGGTTCCCCACATCAATTTCATATTTCAAGACTTCAGACAAGCCCAGAGAGCGTCCCTTCTCTTCTATTCTGATGAGGTATGTCACATAAGTATCTGAGGCCCCCTTTTTGAAATCTTCATATGTGTACTTCAAATCATCTGCAGAAGGCTCGCCAGCTAAGAAAGGAACACAGAGGCCAATCATGGGTGACAGCAGAAAGACTAAGTGTCATAAAATAGCTCAGTAACCACACAGGTGCTGAGCGGCGGCAGCGATGCCAGGAGCCACTGTCTTTCAAGCAGCTCCGGGAGCAGGTGACTCCTTAGTACTCGGCTTATGCCACCTCATCTTTTCATTCTGAGTCTCCCCCAAAAGCTTATGATGCCTGTTCTCAAGCAAGAAAAACAAAGGTGCAGAGCGCTAGCAGAAACCTGCCCAAAGCCACACTGCATGCACTGTGAAGTTGGATTCCTAGCCCTGATCTCCTGGCCCAAGAACTCTGTCTTTCCTGTGTCAGGCTGGTGCTGACTGGCCTAGTCACCATGCAACAGGATCTTTTTCACTCAGCATGGCTCTGAGTTTAAAATTTGTTGAAAACAAATTCAGTGACAAAGGGCTTAGACTCAAAATTTTAAAAGTCAGAGAGAAAGAAAGAGATCTGCACATTTTGTTTATGTTGGTTCATCGGAGTGCAGGTACTATGTGTGAGCTAGTTTGTATGCATGTGTGTCCATATGTGTGTGGAAGCCAGAGGACATCTTCAGGAATCATTCCTCAGGCATCTTCTACCTTTTTGGAGTCAGGGTTTCTCTCTAGCCTAGAACTTCACCAAGCCAATTAGCTGGCTGGCCTGGGAGCTCAGAGATCCTCCAGTCTTTGCCTCCCCAGCACCAGGATCACAAGGGCATGTCACAACGCCCTTTCTTTAATGTAGCTTCTAAGGACAGAACTCAAGGCCTGTGCAAGGAAAGTACTTTACCAAGTGAGCTCTCTCCCCAGCCCTGGTTTGGGTAAAACACTCCCATGCAGCTATCAGAGACACTCTCAAATCATTCCCTTCCAACTGGCACAGAAAAGCCATTCTAATTCCCCTCCCCTCTCACCCAGTAGATGCCCTTCACAGAGTCCCACTAGTAAGTGCCATCTTTTTGTGCTTGCTTTCAAGAACAAGTCATCCTAAGTTAGCTAGTTAGAGCCTATGGGCCAAATCTAGCCACCACCCGTGTGTAAACAGCTGTGTGATGGGCACCCTCATCCCTCGCGTATTTTCCATCCATGTTTTCACACCACCACAAAGGTGTGGAGAGTTGGGCAGACTGCGTGGCCAGGAAAGCTTAAGTTACTTGCTACCTGACTGTTTAGAGCATCAAGCAAACACCTGCTTCCCTGTGAGTGCCAAAGCACAGTGCCATGTAGAGAGGCATGTACTTAAGTCGCTGATGTGCCTCACGGCATCACTCACAGTGGTGGTTCAAATGAGAATGGCCCCCAGAGGCTCATATATTTGAATACTTGGTCCCCAGCTGGTGGAACTGTTTGGGAAGGATTAGAAGATATGGCTTTGTCAGAGGAGGTATATCGTTAGGGGTAGGCTTTGAGGTTTCAAGTGTGAGACCCAGTGTGTGCCATCACCCCCCACACACACACACAGACACACACACTTCCCAGTTTTGGATCAAGATGTGAGCTCTCAGAGGCTCCTACCACTATACCTTTACTCCGCCATCATGGACTCTAACCCTCGGAAACTGTAAACCTGTTAAACACTTTCTTTTATAAGTTGCTTTGATCGTGGTGTCTTACCACAACAATAAAAAAGTAACCAGGATAGTTATAATCACACGAGTTAACCCATGCTGGCCCCTCCTTACCTTCCCCAGTGGTGAGAATGACGGCATAGGCTTTGATAGGTCCATGGCTGGCTTCAAAACCACTGAACTTCACCTTTACTGAATTGTGACTGACAGATGTAATATTCGGGGATCCATCCGGAGGAGGTGGGTCTAAAACAACACAAAACAGAAGAGTCACCCAACATTTAAAACCAAAGAAGGTGAGAAACCACCAGGTAGAGAATGTGCTCGGATGCTCTCTATAAGACCTGCCCCTGCCCAGGAAGATCTACCCATGCCCAAGAAGACCTGCCCCTGTACGGGAAGCTGTATGCAGAGCTCATCCAGAACATATCCCAAAGTAGGAGGCAGGAAGGGAGGAAGTACTGTGCAGAGACCTGGATCCTGAACAAGCCGGATGACAATGACTCCACAGATGTCCCCGCATTTACCATCAGCTCTCCAGATGACGACAGTCAGAAAGGATCTCACACTTCCGCCCAACTACACTATCTCGCTTACCCACCGCAACTCCAGAAACCGGCTCCTTCTCACTCCTCCTTCTGAATTCTAAACTGACCCCGCCCCACAGCCCACCGGAAACAAACAACAAGCCCAGCAGAGACTTTCCCAACTCTCCTCTCCTCCAACACCTCCCAACCCAGGGACGATGCAACTCGAATTTGTGTTAAGTTCATACATGTATAAATATTCATCTACAAAAGGAAATCACCAACTGAAAAAAATGAGAATTGCTGCATAAAATGATGTATGGTCATATCTGTTCAGCTTATTTTTTCCCTTTTGTTTATTTTCATATATCTCAGGCTTCTTTGAACTCCCTATAATAGCAAGGATGACCTCAAACTTTTGAGCTTCCTGCCTCCACCTTGCTTGTGTTGGGGTTGCAAGTATGTGCTATCACACGCACTTTATGTAGTGGCAGAGACTGAACTCAAGCTTCATGCATGCTAAGCAAGTGCTCTACCAACTGAGCTACAGCCCCGACCCAGAGATCCCTAGTTCTGATGCGCTCCTATGCTCTACGCCAAGTGCTATCCTCAGCCCAAGAAGCACAGACTCAGCCCTGGTCTCTGTTCTTGAGCAGTTTATACAGAGAGAACACCATGAAAAGAGGAGCTACAGAAGGGAAGATGAAATGTTCACTGTTCTATGTTCTACAAAGCCAAAGTGCTGTGCTATGGGGCAGGGTACCGTGTGGGCTACACAACTTTAGCGAGTCCCATGCATGGTATTTTCCCTGAGACTGTATAGTACACACCTGAGCAGCCATGCGTGTGGTTTTCACTATTTAATGTGCAGTACAGCAGTCCTGCTTACTATTTCTCCTTTTTACAACTGAGCCTCTTAGCAAGGTTAATTAGCTTTTCTAAAGATCACATGACTGGTAAATGGGACAAACTGAACTCAAACCAGGGTTGGTCCACCTATCTACTCTGAGCCTCTGTCTATAAAATACCTCAACCACTTTCCAAGTCAGGTCCCTCAAGTAAGAGGTTCTTTTAGAACAACCACTAATTCTTTAGAAATTGGAAGAAATAGTATTATGCCCTGAAGAATACTTATCTAAAATCAAAAAGCACAAAGGAAGATATAACACCACCACCCCACTGGTTGAACTAAAACACAAGTTTGGCAAAGACAGGGGAGCAATGGACAGACAAAACAAAATCAATTCTTCCCAAGCAGGGGTCGGGGAAGAAGGGGAGAGAGAGAAGGAATGGATATGAAGGGTTGGCTGAGGAGAGCCCTGCACAGTATGTGGTCTTTTCTTCCCCTAAAGCAACTCAGGCTCCTATCAATAGGTCCCAGGGAAATAAGTCCTGACTAAATACACAATAATACCGCTTTTTAAGTCTTCTTCTGTAAGTATGGGGGTCACCATGGTATGGGCTGGCTACATCTGAGAGAAAAAGAGTCCTTATTGTGAAGCAATCCATGTGGAATATTTACAAATGCAAATAATCAATGGTCAAATCACATTTCAGAGTCATCCTTCCAAGAACAGCTTAGAAGGAAGGAGGGGACGAAACATGCTGACAAGTGTCCAGCAGGACATGAGTTTCACCCTACTGTCCAGACTTAGTATATATAACAGTATCTACTAAAAATGCCTTTCTTAACTGCAATAAGGGAGCTCCCTACTACGGGGCGGGGGGAGAAGAAAGGCAAGGGAAGGAAAAGAAAGGAAAAGAAACATGGCAACAAGCTATTCTGCAAGGCCACAGAACACAGAACTGCTCGGGATGTGAAGCACACATCTCTCTGACTCGGCAGTCTCAGGCTGGATATCTGCAGGATAAGGTAAGTGGTCTGCTGACAAAAATCAATTAAGGGAATGGAAACACCCTAAAAGGATTCTAGGTCTACAGTTGCATGCTGCTGGCCCCGCTGTTCCAGGGGTAGCCATCTCCCTGCCCCAGGGCCCACCTGTGATGCCAGTGGTGCAGGTATTCTGGGCAGGGTGTGCCATCTTTCCACACGACAAAGTGACCATGCTGATGTTGTACGAGGTAGAAAATTTCAAATATGTGATTTCTGTCCTGCGTTCTGTGTCATTGTCTGAAGAGCAGTCTTCCAGGTGTGTCGTATTGTGCCAGCTGTCACTCCGGACCCCTAGCTCAAAGCCTGAATTCATGCCAGGGGGGCAGTCCCACTTCAGAACCAGAACTGGCTCCTTAGGGACCACCTCACAGTGGAAGAAGGCCACTGGTGCAGGTTCTGCAAAGCAAAGCACAGGGCAAGGTAAGGCTCACAGGAAGCAGAGGACCTGGCCCGGCACAATAAGGAGACAGTCTGGATATGCACAGGTTGAGTGAACTAAGTGATACCAGACCATGTGACCTTGGGTCAGTCGCCTTATTGCCCTGGGGTTCAGCGCTGATTGTCTGAGGATTAAATGAAACTTGAGTGTCAGTCACCAAGCAATACTCTTAGAAGAGGGGCTGGAGAAACGGCTTAGCAGGTAGAGTGCTTGCTGCTCTTCTAGAGGACCCAAGTTCAGATCCCAGCTCCTGTTCCATCCATCCCAGACATACATGCTCACGTGGGTTTTTCTCTTGCTTAAGGCTTCAATTTCAACAGGAGTCCCAGCAGGTACCACTCAAACCACAAAGTAAGCAAGTAGACCAGGTGGGGTGCAGTCTAAATGAGCAAGGGTCACTTAAAGCCACAGAGATTTTTAACCACATCGCAGGAAGATCAGAGCCCCAGCACTGAGCTCTGATGCCTCCTGCCCCTCACTGTCTAGCTCCGGCAGATGCCCTCCCACCACCCTGGCCTCCCCTGAATCCTCCAGCGCTGTGTTCTCTCCAGCCTCAGGCCTCTGCACTGGCTGCTTCTCTGCTCGTAACGCAGGGGTCAAAACCCTGCGAGATTCATGTGGCTGGCTCTTTACCCTCCTCAGATCTTTGCTCAGTCACCTTTCCATTTAACCTTTTCACGGGGCATCCTCACATGACACCCTAGATAAGAACACCAGGGGCTGGAGAGATGGCTCAGAGGTTAAGAGCACTGACTGCTCTTCCAGAAGTCCTGAGTTCAATTCCCAGCAACCACGTGGTGGCTCACAACCATCTGTAATGAGATCTGGTGCCCTCATCTGGCCTGCAGTCATACATGCTGTATACATAATAAATAAATAAATCTTAAAAAAAAAAAAAAAGAAAGAAAGAACACCATTTCCCCCTTCCCTAGTTCTTTTCTCTTCCCTCTCCTTAGCCATAATCATCACCTAACTACCTGCTCATTTTTATTTATTATCTGTTTTATTCACCAGGATAAAAGTTCTAGAAATGCAAGGACCTTTCTAACACAGCAAGTGTTCAATCAACACATGCTGAATGAAGCAATGGCTGCAGCATCAACGTGCCATTGATAGCGGCCGGCTGTCTCGCAGTGCTCCATGTCCATGGCTGCCCACTGCAGGCACAGTAGCCTACAGGCTGGGCAACGTTTCCTGGACGTGAGTATCACAGAGAGAGGAACAGGGACCACCAGGAACATGGGACTACTCACCCATACAGAACGACTTCCAGCCAGGTACCAGTGACCATGTAACATTCTCAACTATTGCAGAGATCTCCACTGTGTAAGAAGAGCCAGGGATTAAGCCAGGGACCCTCAAAAAAGTGATTCCAGTGTCTGTGATCTCGGTTACATTGCTGCCATCTTCACCCTTCACGGTAAGGTAGTAGGAATACTTAGGAGAGGCTGCGTCCGAATTCTTCCACCAGATGGCTGCCACAGTGGTACTGGTGTTTACTTCAATGTCAGACACACTGCTGGGTCCTTGGTTTAAAATAAACAAACAAATAAAATGAACCACTTTGAATTACAGGACTATTATATTTACTATATCCAAAAGCTGCCTGGCTTTCTTCAAGAAAGAAATAATATAATTAATATGTACTGTTTCCCAAAAAGACAGTCATAAAATTATACATATTAAATCTGAGAAGAATTTTAAATGCTCAGGCTTCTTCTAATGTTTAAGTTTATCATGTATTTTCCAATATATTATTTCACAGAGAGAGGGGGAAGGGAGAGAGAGAGAGGGAAAGCGCTATGGTTTCCAACCCCCTTTTGGAATCTGACTAATAAAGAAGGTATAAAGCATATGGTAAGCTAACACCTCCCCATCTATTCCATCTGAATGCTAGGGAAGCATCTCTCTCACTGTCACAGGAAGAGATCCCCATCTGAGGGGATCTTCAGGGCTGGCGGGACAGTAACTCTCTAGGCTATGTTTCTGAGGAGTAAGTAGCAGGCACTACAACATTCTCCATTCTCGTATGATGTTATTTTCTGCTTCCAGAGAACACTTCAGTGCTCACAAGGCTCCAGCCACAGTGTCCTCAAGAGCTTAGAGCCTTTCCTGAGGCTGATGTTTTTGAGTTCAGCAGCTCCCACATCAACGTGAAACCCAGAGCATAATCAGCCCTTTCTCCTGTACTTCCTCCATGTGAGAGGTGGAAGCAGCACTCCCTCTGCCCAGCCTCAACCCCCAACCCCAAGACTCACGTGTGTACTGGGCAATGGAGCTGGAGTCACCCCGGACACGGTCCAATTCTGGAGAGATTGTGACATTATATAAGGTGCCTGGGGTGAGGCCCTTTAATGTGACCCATTTCTGAGAAGTGGTGGTCTTGTTGGGGCCACATTCAGGCTCGAGAACTACATGGTATTTATATCCAGGAGCACTGTCCGTATTCTGCCACTCCAGCTGCATTTCACTGGTGGTGACATTGACCACGCGGATGTCAATCACAGCACTGCGGTCTAGTCAGAGAAAAGGAAGGAAAGAATCTAATTAGGATTCCAGGATTCATTTCACAGCGTCTGTTAAAAGAACCAACTCTTTGTTAGCCAACTCTCCAATGAGGTTAGACATGGCGCACTAGAGCCAGCCTGGGCTAGAGTGAAACTCTACGTAAAAAGCAAAAGAAAACAAACAAACGTAAAAGCCTTCAGTGAGTTCACAAAGGCCAAACCCAGGAAGACCAGACCAGAAGAGCAGGCACTGGATCCCCTGAACTGGAGTTACAGGTGGCTGTGAGCATGCATGTGGGTGCTAGGAATCAAACCCAGGTCCTCTGGGAGATCATTCAGTGCTCTTAATTGCCAGACATTTCTCCAGGCCTATATTCCATTTCTTACTCTAACCTAAGATTCTGATGCATTTAACCTGTGGCACTTCGTCAAGCTATGTGCTGAGAATGGGTACACTTTTTATACCTACATTGTATCTCCATAAAGAGTGTGTTTGAAGTTGAGTGTGATTGTACACCTATCATCCCAATAGTATCTATAAGCTCAGGCAGGAGGATTTCAAGTTCAAGGCCAGCCTGAGCTCCACAGCATGGCCCTGTCTAAATAAATAAGTGTTGGTTTGCTTGTTTTTTATCATTCACTCAAAAGAACGTGCATTCACATGAACCGCCTGGCACATTAAAGAGGAAAATGAAGGAAGAGCTTCATAAACCATAATATGGTTACATGAGGAAACCTTTCTCTAAAAGCAGGAAGGCCATGCTAGCTATGGGGAGGATCATTATATACACAGAGCCAAAGGTTCAAATATAAAATCAAATTAGTTGTATAATTATGACAATGATGTAAACAAAAGGTATGGCCATGGGCACAGACAGGAGAGAAATTCAATCATATAAGAACAGTTAAGAGCTACATATGTTCCCTTCCCTTTTGCATGGTAAATAAACACAGCATACTATTTATCATTAGCCATCTGTCAATGTGCATTTTAGCAATGCTAAACATATCCTTAGTATTGTATAAACATTACCATTATCACACTCAAAATGTTTTCATCATTTTTCAACGTAAAATCTGTACCTACTTCACACTACCTTCCCATTCCTTCTACCCGAGTTCCTCTCTGTCTCTGTGAACCCACCTACTCTGGGCACTTTGTATAAATGGAAGCATAAGTACTTGTCTTTTAGGAGTGTGGTGACACACACCTTTAACCCCAGCATGTGAGAGGCAGAGGCAGGAGGATCTCTGTAAGCTTAAGACAAGCTGTTCTATATAATACATTCCAGGCCAGCTATGGTTACACAGTAAGACCCTGTCATTAAAAGTTATAATAAAATTATCTTTCTGTGTGTGACTTATTTCACTTCCAGTATTTACAAGCTCCATCTATGCTGCAGCATACAGGAGGATCCACTCCTTAAGGCAGAATAATATTCTAGTGTGTAGAAACAATTTTGCCGTATTTTGTCTACTTGTGTGCCAATGAATCCTGGGCGACTTCTGTCTTTGGGTTTCTGTGAATGAACACTGGTGTACAAACAGCCATTTGAGACCCTGCTTTTAATTCTTTCTGAGAGATACCAAAAAGTGGAACACTAGATCAGAAGATACTTGTTTCCCTCTCTCTAGGTAGCCTTTAATGCTGTTCCACTATGTCCGAGTAACGGTAACAGCTATTCAATAATGGACAGGAACTCGGAGTATCTGGGACCATATCCAACCCTACTCTTGCCACCTCTTCCAAGGAACCTACCCCTAGGCCACACACAAATACAAGGCTGATTTTAAATTATCCCATAAAATAAATATTGCCAGACATGTTGGCACACACCTTTAATCTAACACTAAGCAGAAGCAGGCTGATCTCTGTGAATTCAAAGCCAACCTGGTCTGCAAAGCCAACAAGTTCCAGGCCAGCCAGAGCTACACAGTGAAACTTTGTTTCAAAAATATGAATAAATAAATAAAAAGAGAGATAAATAAATCACAATGATGGGAAAATACTCACAATACACAGGTAAGTGAAGAGAAAGCAGATTATAAAACCACACATGAACAAAAGCAGCAAGTTTATAAAAGGTAAATATGTATGTTTGCATACATCTTAAAATAGCTTCAGGGAGCTGACTACGGTAGCATGTGGCTTTAATCTCAGCATTTGTGAGGTGGAGTTTGAGGCCAACCTCGGAGAGCCACATGAGACCCTATCTTAAAAGGGGCAGGGGGGAAGGGGGAGCTGGTAAGATGGCCCAGTAAGTAAAAGCACTTACCACACAAGCCTGACAACCTGAGTTCAACTCCCAGAACCTAAATCCCAAAAGTTATCTTCTAACCTCCACACACATAGTGTGGCACCTAATTGATGGTTTTGCATGTGATCTTTTTTTTTTGGCTTGACTTAATTTTTGTATTGTTGATATGCACCACAGTCATGAAACATTTTAAGATTCTTTTTTATAAAAAGAAAAATATATTTGGAAAACAAGACATCTATAAATTAAGCTGGTTTCCTGTAAGAAACTTCAAGGTCAAGATGCTTACCAGTTCTACCATGGACTGTTCTGGATGGCCCTTCAGTCCCATCTGGTCCTCTTGGAAATATTTCAAAACGATAACTGGTTCCAGGCTTTAAGTTTTCAACGATGATGCTCTGATTTCGGGTTGTAGCATTTTGAATCACCTCACCTCCCTCCCGCATGGTGAGAATCTTAAAGGATTCTGAGTCACTGCTTCTCCAAGTCAAACCAATTTCCCTTGTGCTGACATGTATCACTTGGAAGTCAGAAACTGGACCAGGGGCTGTGGAAGACAGAGAGGGAGTTGGACGAAGAACTCCATCTCCAGGCACGGTACAGTAGTGGTACTGCCCACAACACCAACACTTGGGACCCTAAGGCAGGGGGATCTCGAGTTCAAGACCAGCCTGGACTACAAAGTGAAAGCTTGTCTCAAGAACAAAAGGATAAAGTCCGTCTCCAGAGGACAGGGAGGCCAACCCTCATAAGACACTGACCTGTTCTCCCTTTTGCTTTGCTCCGGAGCACCAACTGAGGTATAAGCCCCTTCAAAAACTGGTGCTTCTGGCTAAAGAAAGACCACTTGGCCACAAGAGTGCAGGTGCCATGCCAGTCACCCACAGGCAGTGACAGACAGGAGGTAAGGATTCCCAGGCTCTGAGGATGAGTGCTGGCCATGGCTGGCTGCTTTATCTTGAACATCTTCCTTCCGAAGGTCTAATCTCATCTCTGCTGAGGTGCCTGCCCACATTACCTCAGACGTGGCTTCCACTTCCATAAAGTAAGGCTGACACCCACCATACCACAAGGATGTCCAAGCAAGCACTCATGACACAGTGCAAAAACAGCCCACCGCTGAGCACGTGATCCAGGCCATTCAAAGGTCATTGTCATTACGTCTCACACCCTAAAGGGCAAATGAGGCCCTGTGAAGCCACAGGCAGAGCTAGGCATTCCTTCAGGACAGCACAGGGCTTCCTCGCCTTGGACTGAGACCTGGCACACAGCAGACCCCAAGGAAGGTGAACTACAGAGTACTGGTTAGTTTTTAATGTTAACTTGACACAACCTAGAGTCACCTGGGAAAAGGAAACCTCAGTTGTGCAACTGCCCAGACTGGACTGGCCTACGGCCACGGCTGTGAGAACGGTCTTGATTGATGATTGATGTGGGCAGGCCCAGCCCACTGTAGGCACACTGTATTTGGGAAGGTGGGCCTGGATTGTTCAAGAAAACTAGCTGAGCACGAGCCAGAAAGCTGGCCAGTAAGCCACGTTGCTCCGAGGCTTCTGCTTCAGTTCTGTCCTGACTTCCCTAAGTCAGCTTGCTACCTGGAAGGGTAACCTGAAGTACACTTGTTTCTTCCGCCTAGTTTCTTTGGTCACAAAGTTTACCATACAATAACAGAAAAGCAAACCAGACCGGACACTAAGGAGTGAACTTACAAGTATACACTTGGAGGAAGCCTGGTGTGCCCTCGGTGTGATTCAGGAAAGGACGGACTGTGATGCTGTACAAGGTGCTCGAGCTGAGTCCAAGGATGAGGGCCTCAGTCTCACTGACAGTTTGGTTGGTGGAATTAGTGCCCCCAGCCACATGTATCTTGTAGGTGTAGGGAAGAGATGACCCATTATACTTGCTCTTCCAGGTCAGGGTCATATTTGTGGCACTGATGTTCACAGCTCTGATGTCAAAAACCTGGCTGGAATCTTTGAAGACACAAGAGAAGGAAAAATCATCAGGATGGTCAAGTCAGAATGAGAAGAGAAAGTATCATCAGGACCTGTCATTAGTCCTGAGGAAAACATTTAGGGACTGGTCACTCTCACTCTCAGCTTACCATGACCAGAGCTGTGTGTGGGTCTCACCCAAGTTGAGCATCAGTGAAGACACAGCCTGGCCACCTGCACCTCACAGATGCTCTCTTTTCAGTTTGTGAGAAGGCCTTGAAACTACAGATTACAGAGCAAACAATAGTATGGACTTTCACATGCTGCCCAGGGGGTAGGAGAGGGTGAGCCAGCAAAGTCCTCAAGTACAGATCCACCCAAGAACAAACACTATTCATCATGAATTAAAGGTATCACATCTGGACAGAGAGCAAACTGGATTCTTAGGCCAGCTGGGCTTTACCAGCCAGATAGACCTTAGGAAAGCCACGGAACTGTCTTCTCATCTGTGAGACAGTTATCCACCCTAACCTTACAAGAAGACAATGTGAGAACTGGATGTCCTCTAGTTGTTGTGAAATCATCTTTCTGTACACTGTGAAGATGTCTTTGTCAAGGCATCTTCTGACTGGTTTAATAATAAAGAGCTGGCCAACATGTAGGCAGAAGGAGGTTAGGTGGGACTTCTGGGCAGAGAGATAAGAAGAGGAGATGAATCTAGGCAGGGGAGAGATGCCAGAGGAGACAGAGAGGAAGCAGGACATGCAGGAGGAGAGGCAAAAGCCACAAGCCAAGTGGCAATATGTAGATTAATAGAAATGGGTTAAGTTATAAGAGCTAGTTCGAAACAAGCCTGAGCTAAGGCCAAGCTTTCATAATTATTTGGGAGCTGGCTGGCAGGACAGAAAAAGACTTGTTATATCCAGTTATCTGCTCTCCCAGCCTATCCTGTCTTTCTTCTGCCTGCCCTGAGTTCCAGAAGGCTGCATTCTACATATGCCATCACTGGAGACCTTCCATATGGCCTGTGAGCACTCTCCACCAATGAATGAGATGGGCAGGATGCTGAGGGCTGGCTGGAAGGGGAGTAATCGGTCTTACATCCCACATCCTCTGAAAACTCTCTCTTCCCTCACTCCAGCTCTGGAGGTAGCTTTCCGCCAGCCACTTGTTTGGGTCCTAAATATACTCAACAGTTTCCTTAACCCTGACACCCTGACTCACATAACCAGTCACTTGAACAATACCAGATGGTGTGTGTGTGTGTTGGAGATATGTAGATATAGATCTATAGATCTATAGTCCCCTCAATTTCACCTGTTGAAATCCTAACTGCTGGGCTGATGGCATTCAAATGTGGGCTTTTAGAAAGTGATTAATCACGAGGGTGGTTAGAACATCATGAATAGAATCAGTGTCTTTATTAAGAGGCCCAAAAGCAGCTCATCTGTACTGTGATGTTGGAACACAGGCTCCACAACTCAAAAGGAGGCGACAACCAGAGACCAACTATCCCTAGCAGTTGACTTCACACTTCTATCCCCCAGAACTGTGAAAAGTAAAGGTTTGTCATATAAGCTGTCCAGTCTGTGGTAATTGGTCACATCAACCAGAACTAACCAACACATAGGTATAAAACTCAAACACTACCTAAAGACCACATAGCTTCCACATTTATCAAATCGTGGGACGGTTTACCATAACCCAGGGTATGTATGCATCCAAACCAACAGTCTACATGACAATCACAGTAACTTTAGTTTTTCTCACAGTACTTTAAAAAGCGGACACTCAGAACCCTGACCACATGACTCCTCTCAGCAAATCAGGCAGATGTCCCCTCCTCTGGATGGACCCAGTTCAGCAGGCCTAGTAAGGGACACAAGAACTGGATAGGGACCACCCTCTTATGCAAGCTCCTCATGTGTGGGACTGCCTGCCACTGATGACAGCATCTCTGGGGCACCGGTCTCTTCAGCCAGCCTTCCTCAGGCTGAGTCTCGGTGCACCTCTGTCACTAGCCCAGTGAGGACCCTGAGTGAAGCCGCTGCTCCACGCCACCTCTCTCCTTCCCAACAAAATGTTGACATTTCCGGAAGAGGAAAAAAGACAGACACAAATTGCTCCTACTTCAGCATGGATGCTGGGAAAAGCTTTCATTCCTTACAGGCATGGCTTCTAACCAACGTCTTCTCCACATTTCCTAAGCCTGTACAGGTCACACAGCCTCAGCAGCCATGGCCGGCAAGTATTCCAACGTGTGCTTCTTCCTGTGCCCTCCCCCACTCACTAAAAGGGAGAAAATTCTCAAGACATACAGGCAGTATCTCTCTAAGAGTTACACTGAACACCAAGACGTCCCCTAAGTCCCCTCCTCCCCCTGCATCCCCTCATCCCAGGTTCTAGTCCTCACTTCCCAACCCCTGGACTCCTGGCTAGGGCTTCCTGCCGCTCTAAGCCATCTGCTGCTGTCCCCACGACCATTCTCCTGAGCACTGTCTCACCCAGTCGCCTGAGGATGGGGGTTTGTGGTCCAGGGCTATCTTTTATAAACACTTGGACAGAAGAGATTTTCAAACAGAGTCATAAACCTGTCGAAGCCCCTCGGGTGAGCCGCCTTGCCGCCACCTCTCCCAATACGCCCTCTGCCCTCTGCCTCACACCCCAGGTCTGTCATCTGTCTTTCTGATCGGGACCCTGCCTCAACTAAAGTGTCCTTCCCCCGCTCCCCTTCCATCCCATCTCCATTTATCCAAGGCCTACCATCTTCCCTGTAAGAGACCCTTCCTCAGGACTGGATGTTAGAAGCGTCCTCTCATCCCCCCAGGTCCACAGCATTTGCAGGGCAGCAGAATGCACAGGAGCCAGGCACCACCTGTGCAGCGGCCCCGCTCCCTTTCCACGTAGTAGCCAACATGTTTGGTGGGAGGAACTGCTAGTCACCCACATGAGAGCCAAGGGACACCAGCTCCCTCACCCAGCACAGCCATGCGTCAAGCGGATATACCACATCTATCTGGGGACTTGGAATTCTGGCACATCACCAGATCTAGGGTGGCCTAGCACTTCGTGGATGCCCGTTTGTCTTCTGACCTGACCCCTCAGCCTTGGCCCTCACTCCCTCAGGTCTGTTGACCTAGGATAGTCTTTCAAAATATTTTCTGCTAAGATACCCCAAGCCAGTGCACACTGAGTCCCTGAGGGCTACGAAGCTGCGGTGTCTGCTCCTGGGCTCAAAGGGCCCAAGTGCAGATGTTTCCCTGCATGTATCTCAAGGCCTCATCTATATGGAAAACCCTCAAGACCAGGAACCATACATCTCCTTATTCCATCATAAGCACCAATTGCAAAAGCTCCCAAATACTCAACTCACAGAGTGGGAGTACCTATGAATAACAGCTAATGACAGCAATGTGAATGTCAGCAAGTGTCCCGATAGAAAGTTCAATATGGCCGGACGGTGGTGGTGCACGCCTTTAATCCCAGCACTCGGGAGGCAGAGCCAGTCGGATTTCTGTGAGTTCGAGGCCAGCCTGGGCTACCAAGTGAGTTCCAGGAAAGGCTCCAAAGCTACACAGAGAAACACTGTCTCGAAAAAAAAAAAAAGAAAGAAAGAAAGAAAGAAAGAAAGAAAGAAAGAAAGAAAGAAAGAAAGAAAGAAAGAAAGAAAGTTCAATATGAATCCCAAAGGCAGGCCCAAACAGAAGCTCTCAGGCTAATCTTCAGATACAGATGGGAGGCAGCACCCTGCATCCATACCCCTGCTCTGAGCTTCACAACAGATATACCATGGCCACAGAGGTAAGTAGAAACCCAGTGCATGGGCTCTATCCAAAATCTCTCTCAGGAAGATCCTGCTAATAACAGAACTAGCTGCTAAGACAAATAAGTCAGATAGAACGGCAAAAGATAAAACTTTATTGGGGGGGGGGGGCTCAAGCTGAAGGCATTGCACGAAACTCGACCTACTTGTTTTAAACACTGCTTCGTCCCCAGGCTGTCCTTCTGTGCCATCTGCTGCTCGAGAATAAACGGTGGCTGTGTAGTCAATACCAGGCTTTAACCCAGTGAGCACCAGCTCTGTGAGCGAGGGATCCCGAACAGAGCACAGGTCTACAGAGTCAAGTGGTTGGGATACCACTGGGCTTCTCCCGGTGCCATTGGTAGCTGTTTCAAAGACAGGAGGCAAAGACATTAACGAGAGAATACATTTCCCACCTTTCACCACCCCAGCCCATGGGATGACGCATCTAACAGGGCCCACAGTCGGTACTCCATAAATATCTCTTCTCTGCCTCCTCCTGAGAAGGATTCGGTTCCCTGAAAAGAACCAGATATTTCACTTTGTACTATTACTGCAGAAACACCACAGCTACTGTGTGGTTCTCTTTGAACTCTGGTAGGCTGGACCTTCCGCCTTTCTTTGGGAGCTTATCTACCACCCCAACATGGTTTCCCACAGACCATCCCATCACTCTACCTTTGCTAACCAAAGTCCACTTGGGAGGGTTTTCCCAGGACTACACCTGAGAGGGTGTCAGAAACAGCAGTGGATGAGATGAGAACATCTCCTGACCATTTCTCCTTGAACTATGTGGAAGGGCCTCCCTAAGAAGCCCCTGACACACAGACCAAAGCAGGAGGAAGAGATGAGAGTGACCCAGCTTCTGAAGGCCTCCCTACCTGCCATGGGCCACAAATTACCTTTCATTCTTACCACTTAACGTCTGGTTTCTGATCCTGATACCCAATTTGCATCTCTGTTTCCTTGGTGTAAGATGGGGATTAAGTCTCTGTCTCTCATTTCACAGTTACCAGAGGAATCCACTGAAAATGCTACAAAGTCTACAAATGACTCCTCCAAAGGAAGGACAGAAGACATCTGCGAATTTGCTGGCTAAGGGTCCCTCTTCTCCACAAAGATGACTGGTCTGGCCATCCTTAGGTTAACACCTGTCAGCTGTTCACCTGAGTAAAAGGTGGAACAGCCTATCTACTTTCCTGAACTCCAAAAGCCAAAAGTTTCGAGTCCTACCACCATGCTGAGTTCTGTGCTCACTTGTAAAACATGAGCCCTCTTCCTTCTTCCTAAATGTAGGTCAGACCACACTGGCAGCAAAGCCCTCCAGCGATTCTAAAACCCTATACAAATACATGAACAGTGGGTTTTAAAACCGGTAAACGATAAAATCAGAACCTGATGCACGGTTTTGTAACTCACCTTCCGCAACTTGTAAGTCATTCTGCGTCTCATTTGATTCTGGGACAGACCAGATATGACAGATGCCCGGCTTCAGGTCTGAAATATTGAAGGACTTTCCTTCGCCTGCAAGAAGCATCCGGTAGGAGGCGGTGTCTTTGGCATCGCTCCAGATGAGAACAGCTTGCGTCACACCCATGAAGGCAACTCGGAGATCAGACACTGGCGAAGGTTCTGTTTCAAAAACACACAGTGGGTACGAGCGGGAGAGGAATCTGCAGTCACCCTCCCTTCCGTCACCGCCACTTCAAAGTGACCCACGAAAAATATCTCATTTGTATCGGAGTCTAAACATCCCCATGACATCTCAGGGGCAGGGGACAAACACTATCCGAAAAGATGAGAAGGAATAAGCCTTAAAGCCAAAAATGCTTATGTTCTGTGTTACTGTTCAAGATTAACCCAAATAGGAATTTGAAATTCTTTAAAATACCCTTCCATACAGTGGCATTGAACTGCATTTATTTTAGACGTTGAAAACAAAGCATCAAAAAAAATGTTTCTAAATCTAGAAGTCTCCGTTCAAAATAATGCAAACGGTATCATTTTATAATGGCCAGATCTTCTAACCCAGGAGACATCCTTGCACTCCAACACCAAGGAAATTTTCTAAAAGACTTGCCCAGGCCCTTCCAGCACCTTATTTGCCTAACGGTAACATAAACCATTTCAGCCTAAGAGACATACACTCCCTTCAGTTTTTGCAATGTTTTTATTGCTTAATTTGTTGGTTTCACTACGCAGCCCAAGTTGGGCTCGAACTTGCAACCATCTTCCTGCTGTGGATGATTGATTGATAAATAAAACACTGATTGGCCAGTAGCCAGACAAGAAGTATAGGCGGGACAAAGAGAGAGGAGAGGTCTGGGAAATGGAAGGCTGAGGCAGAGAGACGCTGCCAGCCACTGCCATGAGAAGATGTTAAGATACCGGTAAGCCACGAGGCACGTGGCAACTTATAAATTAATAGAAATGGGTTAATTTAAGACATAAGAACAGCTAGCAAGAAGCCTGAGCCGTCAGGCCAAGCAGTTTAAATAATGTAAGCGTCTGTGTGTTTATTTTATAAGTGGGCTGCAGGACTGCAGGAGCTTGGCGGGACCCGGAGAGAAGCTCTCCAGCTACATCTTCCCACCGCTACCTCCTGAGGACTCGCACTAGAGGCATGTCCCCCGACAGCCAGCAATGCTCCCTTCACTGTGTGTCAGAAGACCAGGGACAGCAGAAGGGGCAGATGACTCGCTCAAGAACATACAGTGCTGTATGCTCAGTGAGGAGATGAGAGTGCAGAGAAGCCCATACAGGCAGAAGTGGTGGGGTTCCAGAGAAGAACTCTGCCTGAGGTCTGAAGAGGGCTGACTGCAGATACTGGCCCAAACGATTCAAGGGCAGCCTCCAGCTCTGACATGAGGTGACTGGCCGGCTTTTTGATCTGACTTCTCACATCAGGTATCTCAGACTTCTAAATCAGGTTACCATGGGTTGCTTGGGTTTTGTAGTTAAGTGGGGATTACATGGAGGCCTCCATGCCCACCCATCACTTACTATGTGGGTGCCGACGATCCAAACCCTGGTCCTCACACTTGTACAGCAAGCACTTTACACACTGAACCATCTCCCCAGCCCGTGTGTGCGGGTGTGTGTGTGTGTGTGTGTGTGTGTGTGTGTGTGTGTGTGTGTGTGTTCTGAGAGTTGAACCGGGGTCTCACACATACTAGGCAAGCACCGTACCGTGGAGCTACAACCCCTGCTCTCTAGCTTTATTATTAAAGAATGTAACACCAATAAACTAGACAATTTAATGGATTTTGGTGACTGCACGGATATCATGGTTCTCTGTTAGGAAGAATCAGGCTCTCCAGGTTCCAATTCAATTGTTTAATATCTGGTACTAAGGGATCTTAGAAGAAACTTAACTTCTCCACACCACAGTTTTCACCTTCAGCTTTAAGAGGCCAAAATAATGTTTTTCATACACAGTGTCTGACATGATCTCTCCCACAAAGCCCTGTCCTGTGGACTCCAACATGGGTAAAGGCACTCTCCTCACCTCCCCATGTTACTGCTACTATAGCCACTGTTTACTTTGTCCCTTACCTGTTGAGACATCTTTGTCCATGTGGACTTCCAAGGGCTGACCGGCTGTCACTGGAGTGATAGAGAATGCAGAGGAAGTAGCTGGACTTAAGCCTGTGATGTTAGATGATGTTTCGTTTTTATCAGTAGTAAACGTCCGATTATTTTCCTTACTCTCTATTTTGTAAGTATCTGAAGCAGCTGAATCATTGGGCTTCCATGTTACTCCCATGCTGGTTGGGCTGGAAACAGCTTCACTGCCAGATACAGAGCTTGCTGCTATTTAAATACAAAAGAGAGAGAAAGAGAGAGAGGGGGGGGGAGGGAGAGGGAGAGAGAGATTGATTAATTACATGTAATAAATATAAGAGTAAAGCCCACCTTGTACGTCTACTTTTCAGAACTCAATTCTATTTCTCTTCATTTCCCTCTTTAACTTTCCTGAAACAAAACACACCCAAGTACACATGTGCTCATGCACGAGTGTGTGTTCTTAAAACTGAAGACAAAACAAACAGAAACTGGCCACGTTGGCTGTGAGTTTAACATAGAGTTAAATCTTGACATAAGCTGACACAGAGATCTCAGATGCAAAGTGAGTCTTGGGAAACTGCCTATGGAAAGCTATTCTACCAACTGGCTGAGTGACTGGGGGTGAGCCCCTTAAAACTACTCCATCTTAGCTCAATACACCACTCCAACTGTGAAGGGTTATTATTAAACCATCAGGACAAAAGAGACAAGATCATTACATTAAGACCTCAATCCTACTTGCCCCTCGTCATATAATTTTATTCAAAGTCGTCTCAAGTCTCAGACTATCAGTTTCATCCTCGGGACAATGCCAGGTATGCAGGATCCCAAACCAATGGAAGACACAGTGACCATAGCAAGTGCATGCACCCTGGTTAAGTTCCAGACTGAGGAGTAATGCCCAGTAACAGCAATGTACAAGGTAAGCCCTTAATCCTAAGGTGCTGGTAACATCTTCTCAGCATGAATGGGATCATGTGTCTCACCTCAGGGCAGGTGCAAATTTATCCAGTTCATAGAAAGGAGGGGAAGAGAAACAAAGAGAAAAGAAACACTTGAGGAAGGATCTTATGAGACCCCTTCTGGCCTGAGTTTCCTCTACAAAGTTCACATATCACTGGGTGTTGCCATTTATAGTCAATGATAACGGTGATGAGCAAAGAGGAGGAAGCCAATCAGCAGCAGCGCCCCTGGCGGGAAGTTAGCAATGACCCAGACAGGTACAGAATATGCAAGTCCCACTGACTCTTCTCGCCCACAGGCCAGATAGACACCATTTTCAACAGCAAAAAGATATGCTAGGAACTAAATGTTTTCATTCATATAGAGAATCTGAGCAACATGGGAAAAGAGACTCCTGCATTTCAATAGTCATGGGGAGGGCCACAGTTTTTTCAAATTTTGCTAAATGTTTCCTCTCCGTTTATTGAAATAATACCATTTATTTGTCCATTCTATTAATCCAACATATCACATATGCTATTTGCATATGCTGAACCACACTTAAATCCCTGGGATGAATCTCACTCGATCACAATGAACAGTCTTCAATGTGCTGTTGAATTGGGTTTCTGGTCTTCTTTGGAGGAAAAAGTCATTTTTATTAATATACACCTCCCTCTTAGAACAGCTTTTTGCCATATCTCGTATGTTTTGAAATATGGTCTTTCCATTTTTTTCTCAAATGTTTTAATTCCTTTTTTTTTCCTTTGCATTGTTGGTTATCTGAGAGCACACTGCTAATTTCCAAATAGCCGTAAAGTTTCCAGAGTTCTTATTAACTGGAATTTAATCTATTGACTGGATTTCTAGCTTTCCTTGATTGTGAGAGATACTGGCAGCGCTCTCAGAATTCTTAAACTTGTAAGGTGCATTTTGTAAGCCTAGCACAGGTCTATCCCAGGCTGTGCTCGATCTCCAGTGGAGAAAAATGTGTATTTGCAGCTACTGGAGAACACACCTGGACGTGTCTTAGCTCTCCTTGGCACACACTATAATCGGAACTCAGGCCTCCATCCTTACTTCAGCACTGTGGGTAGTCAAGCTGGGGTCACACAACTCATACCCTACTGTGGTGGTTTGAAAGAAATGGCCCCCAAAGGGAGTGGCACTATTAGGAGGTGTGGCCTTGTTGGAGTAGGTGTGGTCTTATTGGAAGAAGTGCATCACTGTGGGGGCAGATTTTGAGGTCTTTTACTCAAGCTTCACTCAGTGTCACAGTCAACTTCTTGCTGCCTTCTGGTCTGCCTGCATGCTGCCATGCTCCCCATCATGATGATAATAGACTGAACCTCTGAAACTGTAAGCCATCACCTCAATTGAATGTTTACTTTATAAGAGTTGTCATGGTCATGTGTCTCTTCACAGCAATAGAAATCCTAACTAAGACACCTTCTGCATGTGGTGAAAACACCTTCTCCATTACTCACCCTGCTGCCTGTCACAGAGGGTGACTCTACAGATGGATCAGGTAAACAGCCTTAATCCAGAAATCAATTCTGGGGGCTGAAACCAAATCCCACTCCCTATACGTTATGGACTAAATTGTGTCATCCCCAAAATCCATACATTAAAGTATTAAGCCACTACCTGCAAAATGTGTGTGTACTTGCAAGACAGTGTGTGTCAAGGGGTTAAGTTCAAATGAGGCCATGAGGGTGGGGCCTCTCCCAATCAAATGAATTTTATTGGCAAATAAAACAGATACAAAAAAAAATATTTTGTATGTTGCAAAATATTTGTATAGACTGTAAAAATGTGTCCCTGCCTAAGGTACCTTCTGATTGGTTTAATGAAGAGCTGAATGGCCAATAGCTAGGCAGGAGAGAATAGGCAGGACTTCTAGAGAGACAGAGAAGCTTGGAAGAGGAATCTAGATTGGAGATTTCGCCAACAGACTCGGATCAAGTCAGATGTGCAGCACTAAGAAGAGGTAACCAAGCTAGAATATATATTTTAAAAAAATGGCAGAATATAGATTTTTTAAAATATGGGTTAATTAAGTTATAAGAGCTAGTTGGGAAAAAGTCTAAGCTAAGGCTAAGCTTTCATAATTAATAATAAGTCTCCAGGTCATTATTTGTGGGCTGGCGATCCAAAGACAGTCCAATAAGAAAGCTTGCTATATTAGGTGCCCTACTTGCATAGCATATAAATCTACACAGGGCCTGAGAAAGCTGGGGGAGGGGGGAGTGCTGTGGGATGTTCTGTATGTCAAATGTGTTGCTCTGATTGGTTAGTAAATAAAACACTGATTGGCCAGTAGCCAGGCAGGAAGGATAGGCGGGACAAGCAGAGAAGAGAATTCTGGGGAGTGGAAGGCTGAGTCAGAGAGACACTGCCAGCCGCCACCATGACAAGCCGCATGTGAAGATCCTGGTAAGCCACAAGCCACATGGCAAGGTATAGATTTATAGAAATGGATTAATTTAAGCTGTAAGAACAGTTAGCAAGAAGCCTGCCACGGCCATACAGTTTGTAACCAATATAAGTCTCTGTGTTTACTTGGTTGGGTCTGAGTGGCTGTGGGACTGGTGGGTGAGAGAGATTTGCCCTGACCGTGGGCCAGGCAGGAAAACTCTAGCTACAGGGGAGTTCTGAGTAGGCTCAGTGCTTGCCACACACAGAGGCACGGCTTTTAAGAGGCCCTGCTACCGAGGACTTGAATGGGGTTTATGAGCAATGGCAACACATTACTTGGTAGCAGGAGACTAGGTAGAAGTGCCTATTGGAGCGAGGGCAGATAGAAGGGCTCCAGGCCCAGCCACAGGCATGAGGCTCCACTCTGACAACCAGAAGGGAGCAGAGAGAGCCGCCAGGCCATGGCCACATGGTCAGAGGAGGCTGCAGACATGCAAAGTCAGGTCCAGACAGAAAAAAAAAAAACTCTAAACAGATACAGCATGCTTAACACTGTGCTTAGATGCTGAAGGAACAAAAGAAAATGGGTACAGACAGTCATATAAAAATAAATAAATAGTTTAAAAATAATAAGGTCTTTAAAGAAAGAATAAAATAATATAAAAGGAAAAAACATATAAAATGGGAAATATACAGGGTGGCTGGATCCTCTTTGGTGCTTTCTTGACTTTAAACTTTTTAAATGCTAATAAACAAAAAACAATAGCTTCTGAGAGACACTGGATTATGGAAACTGCTAAATTAAACCAACCTATATATTTTGAGAATGTCTTAACTTCAGAATGGAAGTCAGAAAATACGTTGCATTGGGGGAGAGGTTTTGCTTTTGTTTCCACAGGAATTAGTCTTCAAAACTAATAAAGACCAGATTTGATTGGGGGAGACCTGCTAAGGATCTTGGCTACAGACATTAAGAAAAAAACAAGAAAACTACAAGACAGGTGATGCATATGCTAATTCCTCTATATGGGAACAGCTCTGAGACTGGATGAGACATGATAAATCTTGTTGGCTACAGAGTTCTCATGACTTATTATTACATGCCATCCTTTCATATGACATGGATACAGATTTATATTATAGTTTAGTTATACAGTCCAAACAGACTTATAAAGTTGGCAAATGCCTTTTACCTGCTAAATCACAGAACAAAAAAAATCTTCTTTAACTGACATGTGCAGACCGTACATTTCATACTTGTGTTAATGCAGATATATATGTTACCTTTAAAAGTTTATGTGTTTTCAGAAAAAAGGGACCAGACACCAATGAAAATAAGTAGCCCACGTGATTCAGTCTCTGAGAATGCCTCTGTTTCAATTTCCACAAAATTCTGCATCAAGAACAACTTCAAAGTTGCTAGCTGAGACAGTCCAGCCTCACAGACCACTCCAGCCAAGACTTCAGATAAGCTCTACACTTTCTGATCACACAGAGACTAAACAAAAAATAATACAAACTCAGAGCAAGTTGGATGTTCAATACTAAGAAGAGGTAATCGAACCACGTGGTAAAAAGTAGATTTTTTTTAAAAGGGGGGAGGAGGGTTAATTAAGTTATAAAGAGCTAGTTGGGGAAAAAGCCTAAGCTAAAGCCAAACTTTCATAATTAATAATAAGTCGCCAGGGCATTATTTGCAGGATGGCAGTCCAAAGATAATCTGACAAGAAAGCTTGCTACACTTTAAGAAGAGCATGTTAGACACAGGCACAGGGGCTGGGGGAGCCCCATGGTGACATGAGGGGAAAACAGTCACCTGTGTGCACAGAGAGCTCCTGGATTATGAGAAAATAAAATACATATAGTATCATGATGGCAGCCCCAGGGACTAACACAGAGTCCTTCCAGTGGCTCCAGGAGTCCTCAGTTCCCAGGGAAAACCTTCTGCCTCAGAATAGTTCAGGGGTTTGCTCCCTGCAAGTAACACTCCACCCTCTGAGCTGGACTGCACTAGAGAGGACACATTCTGCAGACCAGTGGCCCCAGCTACCTCCCAGCTTATCTACCAGGCTGATTCACAGGAAAGACACCACCTATGTGGGTTCCTCATTGTTTGCAAAAGCTGTGCATAATTACTGATACTAACAA
This sequence comes from Peromyscus eremicus, assembly GCF_949786415.1. Taxonomy (NCBI): domain Eukaryota; kingdom Metazoa; phylum Chordata; class Mammalia; order Rodentia; family Cricetidae; genus Peromyscus; species Peromyscus eremicus. The sequence continues at coordinate 66,217,433 of NC_081419.1, forward strand.
AGATTTGCCTTATTAGAAAGTACAGTGAGACCTGCCCCTTTGTATACTACTAATCATTTCATTTCAATGATTCCCAGGCTTGGGTTTTTTCGGGTTTTTTTTTTCCACTAAGAGGGGAAGTGTTCCTGAATTTTAGGGACAAACAAAAGCTAACAAGCTTTCCAAAAAATGTGCACTTTTTTAAAGTACTAACTACTATTATCCTTCTACAGAAACAGTAAAATCTTTTTTTTTAATTTTTTTATTTTTATTTTGCAATACAATTCAGTTCTACATATCAGCCACGGGTTCCCTTGTTCTCCCCGCTCCGGCCCCCCTCACCTTCCCCCAGCCCACCCCCATTCCCACCTCCTCCAGGGCAAAGCCTCCCCCGCGGACTGAGGTCAACCTGGTAGACTCAGTCCAGGTAGGTCCAGTCCCCTCCTCCCAGGCTGAGCCAAGCAATCCTGCATAGGCCCCAGGTTTCAAACAGCCGACTCATGCAATGAGCACAGGACCCGGTCCCACTGCCTGGATGCCTCCTAAACAGATCAAGCCAATCAACTGTCTCACCCATTCAGAGGGCCTGATCCAATTGGGGACCCCTCAGCCATTGGTTCATAGTTCATGTGTTTCCATTCGTTTGGCTATTTGTCCCTGTGCTTTATCCAACCTTGGTCTCAACAATTCTCGCTCATATAAACCCTCCTCATTCTCGCTAAATGGACTCCCAGAGATCCACCCAGGGCCTAGCCATGGATCTCTGCAACCAGATCCCTCAGTAGTTGGATGGGGTTTCTAGCATGACAATTAGGGTGTTTGGCCATCCCATCACCAGAGTAGGTCAGTGCTGGGCTGGAGAGATGGCTCAGCCGTTAAAGGCTAGGCTCACAACCAAAAATATAAGAGTAAAATCTTTTTAATAATGTATTTACTTTTATTTCATGTGCATTCCTGTTTTGCCTGCATATATGTCTGTGTGAAGGTGTTGGAAACCCTGAACCTGGGGTTATAAGTAGTTATGAGCTCCATGTGGGCACTGGGAATTGAACCCAGGTCCTCTGGAAGAGCAGCCAGTGCTCTTAACCACTGAGCCATCTCTCCAACCCCAACCATACTGTCTTGATACCAGAAGAGATGATGCTTTCAGCTGGATGTATTTAGTGATATAAACCATCATTACTATATCATCAGGAAAGCATCACATTTATCTTGTCTTTCTATAGACCAAGGAAAGAACAAGCACCTAGCCACAGCTGGAACTCAGTCCTTTAATCTAAGGATGGAGCCCAGAACTTCATACGAGCTGGGCAAGTACCCAACCATGACCTATAGCCCCATCTCTAGGCTGACACTCAAAATCAAAAGATAGAGGATGCTATCTCTGCTGCTGAAGAAATTCTATAATTTCACAACACCATATTCTAAAGGTAGCAAAACAGCAACACAAGAAAGTTCTTGCAGAATAACAGCACATGAAATAGGAAAACAAAGTACTACAGTTTCAATTCATTTACCTCATCCATGGGTATAGGCTGGCAAAAGAAAATCACAGAGAACCCTATGTTTTTATGAACTGGTGCTTTTACTATGTCCTCCAGGCTGCTCTCAAACTCTGTAGCTCAAGAGAACTTCCTGAAGAAGCCTCTCAAAGAGCGGGGACTACAGGGCTACACCCCCGCTACTCAGCTTGGAAAGCATAGAATTTTTATAGCTGTGGTTAAACAACTAACTGACTTTCCTTCACTTGCTGTGTCTACCTTCACTCGATGTCTAAAAAAAAAATGGCAAGTCAATCGGTTTTAGTACATTCTTCTGTGATTTTTTCCCCCACATTTGCCGTTAAGGTAACGCTGTGACCACTAGGGGCCAGTAGCAAACAATACAAGAATGGAAAGGAGGAAGGTACTCACCCGCACCTGCGCACAAGACCTGTAACGGAAAAGAAAAGGGAAGTCAGCAGATTCATTCAGCCGTGGAAATGCAAATCAGAAACAGAGCAGCTGGGGATTTGATATTGGGGTGGGTGTTGAGTGCATGGAAGGCTGGCAGCCATGGTCAGGGTGTCTTGGGGCTTTAAACACAGGGAAAGCTCAGGTCAATTACACAGGACTAACTGGGTTTTACGGAGGCCATGGGGCTGCTGACTATATAAAGGCAGTGTTTCTCCGGCTTGGCTGGCTCCCTCCTGCCACTGTGAGATGAACTGAGGCAGAAGGACACAAAAGCCAAGTCAAGATGGTCTAGGCCAGAACAAATGGAAATGGGAACCGAAGGCTCTCCCCACAGCCAAGTCCAGGGCCAGCGTACTGGTAAAGACATGCTTGAAGTGGAAAGTCAATGGGTTTGGGATCTTCCACTATACAAAAATCAACCTTCAGTCTATCAGGTGAGGGCAGTCATTTTTTTAATCACCGTATGCAGCTTTGGGAAGGAGTGAAATACTATTTAGCTGACAATGTCAATCTTCTGTTTGGGGGAGAGACCGTCCCTTTAGTGGAATCATTATATTCCATACCATAGATTATTTCCCGAAAGCATAACGTAATTTGAGGTTGTATATTCCATTGTTTCTTAAATACATGCTTTTGGAAATTGTAATTTCCAAAGTATGGTGATTATGAAAAAGAAAATAATTTTAAAAAAAAAATCCTGCAACTTCCCACCATACTTAGAATTAAAATCCACCCTTTACTACCCAGCAGGCTCCTGCAGTCTTGGTGACATTCTTGAAGCTAATTTCCCCTTAGAACCTTTACACACTTATCCCCTCTTGCAAAAGAACACTGCCCCGAAACCTCCTTTCTTCTTTCCTAGGGCCTGCCCGAGACATCACCCCTTCAGAAGTCTCTTCACTAGCCCCCCAAGAACACTCACCACCCTCAATCTCTGTCACCATGTCCCCCCCCACGAGAGCAGAAACACAGTTCCTATCGTAAACACTCAGTCAATGCCACAGGAAAGAGCAAATTAGCTGAGAATGAGGGAAGGTGCTCCCAAGGTCCCCCCAAAACTTTCCACTGTCTTGTCTTTGCACTACCTTAAACTTCTCAGCTCATCTGAGGGGCCCCCAGTTCCTACCCCTTGAGCCAGGCGATATGTCAATCAAAGTGTCTATGATGGATCCCAGGAGAGGAAGGAGTAAACAGAGGACTCATGGCTAACAAGGAAACAAGCATATTTTGCCCAGTACTTGAAAATACTGTTCAACTACAAAACCTCCACACTTTAGGATAGCAGAGTCCTGGCACCTGCCTGCCCATGGTACATCTCTCCTCTGTGTCTATATGCTGCTGCCCCTCCTGGAATCGATTCATCTTAGGACCACCTGAAACCATCAGAGACCAGCATCCTGCCCTCCAAATGTTTGCCAGAAAGCAAGAGAAATGAGATGAGTGTGGAAGTAACTCCAGACAGAGAGCATGACCACAAACATGCCAGCATGAAGCGCCTACAAGAGCCAAGCACTGCCCCAAAGTGCCAGCGCTGCATCAAACAGTCTTGGTGTCCTAGGAAGAGGACAGGGGCAGCCACACCTTAGTGAGACAGGTCAGCGATACCCCTGCCCTGGGTGCAGTGTGGTAGGGAAGTCAAACAAGGATGTATACAAAAGCAGGGTGTGGTGCTTCCCGAGCTGTAAGGTCACTGGCACAGGTGAAATGCAAGGATCACAGGTTGAAAGGAACGGAATCCCAGCTGAGTCCCTGCACCCCATGTGAGGACGTCCATTCAGTCATAGTGCTGACCACCGGCTCCGTTCTAAATGCTCTCAAACATGAACCCAATCCTCCAAACAACTCGTTCGTAAGAAGGTGAGTGCAGGGCCTGGATTTGAACCCTGGTGCTCAGACTACAGAGTGCCTGTACATAACCACTGGCTCTGCCACCTCCTAAGTGGAGAGAAATACACTTAGGGTTAGTGAAGTTTCAAAAATTAATTATAAAAGATTTTATATCAACATGTTCCTTTCCTATCTTAAAAAAAAAACACAAGCAGGGTGAGAGCCCTCTGTGCTCTGTGCTGAGGCAGGCTGGGCAGGCTTCTCTTAACCGTCCCAGGGGCCCCTGTGCCACAGACAAGGCAGCCTGGGTCTCTGCGGAGCTCACGGAGAGCGCCACCACTCACCACTCAATCTCCCACTTCTGCACTGTGTCCTGCTGTAACACAGTTGCACTGGTTCACACCACACAGTGAGGTACACTGACTTTGGCCTTAACCTTCAACTGCACAGTAAAAAACCCTGCAAGGCCCGATATTCCTCTTCTGGGATCAGCTCAGGTCAATGAAAGACACAGCCAGGACCCCAGCCCAGGCCAGCCACACCCCAGCCTCTTCCACAAACCAGATAAAAAGACACTTGTAAATAGCACCTGCAAGATACCTGGCCAGGTGGGCACGCCATCCACACCTTTAAAAATGCCATCCACAGAAAAGTCACCCTTCCAAAAGGAAGTAAAAGCGTGGTTACGCCTGGTGGTGAGATGACAGAGAAGTCTCCATACCAAAGAAAAGAAAGTCTGGGGACAACTTCCCAGAGGCTGACAGCTGGACACGGTGAGGACCACAGCCCTGCTAAGACTCTCCTCCCTCCGGTATCCCCACGTCAGTTTCCACCCCAAGGGAAAGCAGTAAGCATTCCTCAGGCTCCTTCAGAGTCCTCAGCCCGCCCAGGTGGCTGTGATGGCAACAAAAATAAGAATCTCCATCCACAGATAAGGACTCCGTTCGTTGCTCAGGTTACACACCCCAAGATCACAGATACTAGCCATGCCCCAGCACAGAGAGACAACCGAAAGCCTGGGAAGAGACAAGACCCACACTTCCCACTCCCTACCTTCCCCTGGGCAGAAACTAAAGCAGACGATGAGGTGTGGACAGATGGACTTGAGGTGGGGACATGTCAAGCTTCAAGGTCTGCTCCCTTCTCACTCTGAGCAACACAACCCCCCCCCCCCCCCAGCCTTTCCCTTCCCAGGGAGTTCAACCTAGGACTTAGGGCTCAAGGGCTCCAGAGGTCACAGCCTTTGCACCAGCGAGCTGCTGAAGGTGTTGCAGAAGTACTATTCACACAGCCAAAGGGAAAAATGGACCCACTGGCTGTGGCACATCCACACAATAGAAAAATCACTGGTACTGACTCCTGATACCGTGGCTGGATCTCAAAACGACGGCGGTACAGGGAAGAGGCCAGACGACACATGAACCCACATAGCGTACGAGTTCATTTATATAACATATCCAGAAGAGAGACTCCACAGAAGCGGAACACAGGCAAGGGGTCACGGGGCTGGAAAGGGAAGAGGCCTGGTGTCTTTGTGAGAACTCTAAGAGTGGAGGACTGACAGAGATGGCAGTCGCACAATGGGGAAGGCACTAAATCCTGCTAAAACGCACTTTCAAACGCTCCCTCCTACTATGCAAATGTATTCTCACTTTTTAAAGATAGGATGCAGCATGACTGTATAGTCTTGCTCAGCTACTCCCCACTTTGCTCCAGGGAGGAAGGAAAGGGAGTTTCCTGGAGAAAAAAAAAAAGAAAAGAAGAGGAGGAGGAAGAAGAGGAAAAGAAGGAACACTGAATTCTTCCTGCTCTACAACCAGGTCACAGAGCTCTCACTAGGAGCATGAGCCTAAAACTCTCAAATTCTCCCCAAATGTAAATGAAAACACCACACACCAAAACAGACCCTCTATATCCTGCTCTTCCCCTCTCTCTGCTGTGACTGCCCAGTTGCCCTGTCTCCCAGGGTATAAACTCTGGAAACTCTAAATGCCCCACACACACACACACACACACACATACACACACACACACACACACACACACACACACACACACACACACACACGCGCGCATACACACCCTCCTTCCTGGATCACCTAAGGCTGCCTCCGCACTCATGGTGTTAATCTCCCCACTGCTGTGCCCTGTTCTGTCCTCACACCTGAGGTCCTGCCGAGCACAGGCAGCTGCAGCCTAGGTCTGCAAGGCTCGTGCCAGCACAAAACCCAAGACATCATCCACACACATGAAACTAACAAGAGCCAGAACGGGTGGTTATCTGCTGCGGTCTTTCTGTTTCTGTCCTGTAGGATTAGGGCTGTGACTCTAGACAGAACCCTCTCTTTGGAACATAAAACAGACCAGCTCCTCAAGTGGGGCCTTTTGTCAACACTGAAGGTGAATCGAGCCTGACCTGTTCCCTCACTCATTTACCTGGCTGACACCTCCCTTTCTTAACCTGTCTGTGTGCCAGGGCCTTCATCGGTGTGAAAATAAAGCGACCTGCCAGGTTCCTCTTCTTAGACAGTGTGCAGTGTCAGCCAGGAGCCCGGCAGAGACAGGTGACACACTCAGCCAGAGTAAGTGGGAGGGTTTCCAAGGCTGTGGGTGAGGCTGCAGGGAAGCGACAGGAATGCGCAAGAATCCTGGAGTGTCACAACTGGAAAGAGGGGACAAGCTGGGGGCTGCCTCTCCCATCTCTGGCTGAAGGTGCCCACTGGGCTACCCAAACAGGGAGGTGGAGGTCAAGCGTACCCCTGGCGTAGAACGCAGAGGTCAGCCTCCTCTTGGGGTATAGGCAGGGGTCTGCTGGGGCATGGAGGAAGCAGCCCAGGCTCCCCTGACTATACCGCAGAGCCTGTCAATCTGACGGGTGAGAGCCAAGAGTGGTCAAGGAGTTCAGTTCAAGCAGGTGGGGCAGGGAGGGCATGTGGCTGGCGCACACCTTTCATTGCAGCCCTTGGGGAGGCTGAGGGAAGTGGATGTCTGCGAGTTCCAGGCCAGCCTGCTCTACATAGTGAGTTCCAGGACACACTGAGACCCTATCTTTCAAAAAAAAAAAAAAAAGGGGGCCTTTGTACTCTGGGGCATGAGGGTCTCACAAAGCCAATCATTTCACCAATTATAAAATAATGGGAGGGCACCTTCAATATACATCCTGCATCTGTGTTCTCTCAAGATTCAAATACAGCAAGGTTCCTTGATTCCAGCCCTAACACTCTTCCTCTGCACCAAACCCCAAAGCTACCCTTTCAATTCACCTGAGGATCTGTAAGAACCATTCAGTCCAGGCCACTCAAACCCCTGCCTCAGGCCTTGGCAGGGTTACCAAAGACAGAGGGGGGCACTTTAGGTGGTCCAGGCCCACCAAGAGCTCACAAAACTGGGAAAGCCCCCAAAGACAATGGCAGAGGAGGAGGGCAGGGTAGGGGTACCTGCCTAGATGAGCAGGTGGACCTTGCTCAAGGACCCAGAGAATGTGGGTAAGAAAGGAAGGGGTCAGGACATTGACGTCACATGTAACAGTGTGGCAGGAAGCCCCCCAGAGACTCCTGAGACTGCACTGTAAATCCAGCTGACTCTCCTCCTAGCATCTCACCGAGCTGCAGGGGTTACACTCATCACCTCATTTAACCTTCTGAGACCACGGGGAGCAGAAGCTATGTGTACCCCCATCTTACAGATGTTGACACCACACCTGGAAAAAGTTAAGCTCCAGTCCCGATACAGTACAGCTTACAGTTTAAGATTTAAGGTCTGCCTGACCCTGAAACCCTTGGCCTTAACTCCAGGAAGCACTGAGCAGCCTCATCTACTGGTAGGTCTCAACAGATTCCGGAAAGCCAAGGTCACCAACGCCTGGCCTTGCTAGGGCTGGCCTGCCTGGGGGACAGGTTTGTATCAGCTCACTGGAACTGACTGAATGAAGCAGCTTTTGCAAAAGAAGCTGAAATCCCAGAGCAGCCTGAATTTTAGCAAGCGACAGGGCTGCAGGTTTTCTATTCTGCACGTTCCGCATTCAAGAGTGGATAATGAGTGACTGAACTACACAATGGGTAACAATAGACTCCTTATCCTTCTAAAGCCAAGCCCACACACCATATTACAATAGTTATTTTTACTCACTGACGCAATTAACCAAAATGTGAACGCTTCAAGCAATGTTTAGAATCAAATAGCATTTTATAGGGTTTGGAGCAAACTGAGTCCGAATCTGAAAGCCCATTATCCTTCCCAGCTAGAGTTTATCTCCTTGTGAATATTACCCAACAGCTCCCTGAAATACAGGTCACAGAAAGGCAAATCATTGACTTATGAAAAGGGCACACTGGCAGGACATCCTGCCAAACACAGACAAAAAGCACCGCGGCTGAAAACGCCCCAGAGGCGGGTGTCATCTGGAGGACCCATCTCAATACCTGGCGGTAAATTCCACCTTGGAGCCCAAAAGCAGGGCCTGAGCAGGACAGCAGACATGGTGAACAATCATAGCAAAATGAGCATAGGCTGGCTGCTCGACCACATTTGCAGATAAATGACTTCCTTTGACCCTGTCATCCGTAAGAGTCAGCGTCACCCAGAGCTCCACACCCTAAAGATTCAAGGTGAAACTTCAGTGGTTCAGTGGATGGGATGGGTACCACCCATACCAAAAAGCCCAGCTGCCTGAGCTCTGGACTGGAGCCAGCTGAAGGCATGATGACCTCCTCCAAAGGCATGGAGGCTCTCCCTGAGTGAGGCAGAGCTGGGTGTGGCTCTGGAAAACCTGGGCCAGGAGCTTCTCTAAGCATTCTTAGCAGAGTTGAGATTCTCCTCTCCAAGAAAGAACCTTATGAATAACACAGAAGAACACAATTCCGCACATTTCACATCTGTATAGATGATCAGTGTCTGTGCATGCCAGGTGAAAACAGCAGCTTTTGAGAATAATCTGTATGCAACTGGGTGAAGCTACTGGTCATCTCCACTTTATTCACATTCCACATACCAACACTCAGGAGGCAGAGGCAGGAGGATGGCCAGTCCCAGGATAGTCGAGGGGAGTACACAGCTTGTTTTCCGAGACAGGACAGCTTTAATTTTCAATTTAATGCAATAGATAGTTGAGCAAATATTTTCATTACAATCCCAAACACTCACATTTGGAGAGGGTGGGCTAAGGAATTTTTCTTTAATGAAACACAGGCATTTACGGAACCTTTAAAGGGACCACAGGGAACACAAGCTAGGGCCTGGTGGTTTGCCGCGGTGGACTTTATGAAGGCAGAAAGGAGATCCCATACACTTCAGCAACTCCACCAGACCTCACGGCACTAAGACTGAGCACAGATCCTCAAACAGCTTGGAAAGGCTCAGGTTTTCATCTGAAGAGAAGCTGAGACCCCAGCCCTTCCTCCTCATTATATGGTGAATCAGGGGTGCCAAATTGAGTATCTTTTATTTGACTGATAATGTTTCGTTCGTTCGTTCGTTCGTTTGTAAGACAGTCTGTAGCCCAGGACGACCCCAAACTTGTGATGCCCTCCCTCAGTGCTGGGGCTATAACATGTACCAGCATGCCCAGCTTCCAGCACTGTTTAATTTTAAAGTCTTAAGTCTTTAAGAACAGGGAGAATTGGTATTGTTCTTTTTTTTTTTTAATTATGATGTTCAGCATCTTAAAAAAAAAAAAAACTTTTTTATCTGGCCACATTCAAGCCATTAACCGGATGGGGTGAGCCTCTCTGTGGGAAGTGCTAAGCAAGGCCACTGGCGGTGCTGTCACCCCAACACTGAGGACAAACAGCAGTTGCCAGGCAACACGGCACCCACACAGCTGGTTTCCTCTACCGAGTGTGAACACAGAAGGGACTGAGAGGCTCTATGACTTTTCATGCTTTAACCCATTCCATTTATTTATGTTTCCAACTGCCTGAAGACATGTGAGTACGTGGCCTTTGATAGTCGTGTGCTTTGCAACCCGAGTACAGGGGTTATGATCACCAATGAACTGTTTACTTTCTAAATTCTTCTCTGAGGAGGAGCTTTCTGGGCAATGTGACCTGCCAATAATGTCCGTACTGAGAAACTGTACCATTCTCTTTCTTTTTTTTTTTTTTTTTTTTTGGAGGAGGGAGGGGTGAGACAGGGTTTCTCTGTGTAGTTTTGGTGCCTGTCCTGGATCTCGCTCTGTAGGCCAGGCTGGCCTCGAACTCACAGAGATCTGCCCGGCTCTGCCTCCCCAGTGCTGGGATTAAAGGCTGTACCATTCTCCCTACCCCTAAATGATCTCTTTATTCCCTAACCTGCTCCCTACCTGTGCTACCAACTCTACTCACAAACACCCCCATCACCAGCAAGGGAACAAAGTATTGGGTGAAGAGCTGCTGGTCTCCAGATGCAGACCGGACACTCCAGACCCTGAAACAGGAATACTAAACCCACTCCCTGAGCCCAACCAGTCTCCTCTTGCACTGCCCATCTGCCCTAAAGTCTGGATAAAAGAAGCCAAGAGATACTGTTCACTAGGGCCTGAGGTACTCAGGACCGGCTCCCACAGCCCTGACCAGCTGCGTGCACCTGCAGTCCATGGCTTCCTGAGTCCCTCTCTCCACATCCCTCCCCCTTTCTCCCAGATGTGAGGAAAAGAATATCCAGGTCTGGGTTCCAAGTTCATGAACTCTGCCTCTGACTGGCCACAAAGTACGAAGAGGACAATCTCCCACAGTCCACACTCTGCCCAACAGCCTCCAGGGCTGATCCTATCACAGAGGCCACAATGTGGGCAGAAGCATCAACAAGCCTATTTGCTTTTACAGAACTACTCTGAAGTCACTGCGTGCGTACGTGCGTGCGTGCGTAAGGATGAGAGGTTCCCACATACCAACAACCTCCCCATGGATCCCCCTGAACGGCAGACCTGAGGAAAGGTCGAAAATCAACGGATCATTGGCATTCAGCCTGTGTTTGAAGACTGGCACCACCACTTTAGTCAGCAGAGGCCCGCAGCCGCTAACACGGCTTCCTGAGCTTTCTCATCTAACCTGTAGCTTGAGTGTGTGCGTCTCCACCACAACCGCTGCTGAGACTTAAGTCGGTGATGGGCCAGTGCCAGGAGATGAGGTCTAGCAAGAGAGGCGTGGGTCATGGAGCCCCAGCTCTCAGGAGAGGGCTACGGCTGGAGCCAGGGCTGGATGGATTGTTACCACAAAAGCTGATGCCGTCGTGAAGCAGGGTTTCCCTGTGCCCTGCCCAACACATCTGCTTGTTCTTCTCCGTTCCGGCCATGACTTGAAGCAACATGGCTCCTCACCACGTCCACCCACCCAATTCTGAACAGCCAGAATAATGAACCAAAACAAAATCTTTTTTTTTTTTTTTTTTTTTTTTTTTTTTTTAATTTCACAGTCTCTGGTATTCTGTTGCCGGGGTGGGGTGGGGGATGGTAAAATGAGTTAGAAATTATCACCTACTCTTCCAAGTTGGTGCTGGGGCTTAGTAGTAGTACACACCTGTAATCCCAGTACTTGCGAGGCTGAGGTTGGAGGATCATGAGTTTGAGGACATAGTCTCACCCAAAAAAAAAAAAAAAAAATCATTATTCAGCAGCTTGTGGCAACATGGCAGGACTCTATGAATGACAGCAAACACCATGGGCCCCATAAGAGGGTGTCACCCAGGCACTGGGCAGGAATTAAGAGGACACACCCCCAAGTCAACAATTAGCAATAATGATATCTAGCTGTAGCAAGGGCAGGGAGAAATATTGGTAAGTCTGAAAAATGAGGATCTCAAACTTCGTTTGTTTATACTTGCTGATTTTCACAACTTTAAGAAACTGGCTAGGGAGATGTGAGGTATCTCTGTAACTTCTAATTTTGTTATAAGCCTCAAATGCTCAAAAATCCAAGACATGTTTAATGGTATAAACAGTATTCACCTCACAGAGTGGTTGTGACAATTACTAAGTGATATAACCCACATGAAGCATTCATATACATGGAATATACAAGGAATAGTAACTGTTATAATTACTGCCACCAGCAGGGCCTCAGAAAGGAGGGTTAAATGAAGTAGATGAGGGACAGGCCATCTTACAAGACTAAGAAAATGTTGGCCAGGAATGGTGGCACATACCTATAATACTAGCAATTAGGAGGACCTTGAGTTCAAGGCTAGACTGGGCTACATATGGAGACCAAAAAAAAGCTGGAAAAAATAAACACAACAAAGAGAAAAAGTAGGATCCATAAGGTGAGTCTGTCACTGCCAAAGACTGAACAGCAAAGAGAGCAAATTGAAGTCTTGGGTTCATTTCCTGAAAGAACTTGAGCTAAAAATCTTCCGACTAGCTAGCTATCGTATGTCTCCTATTGCCCATCACAGCCACAATGGCACTGGGTCCCCAACCAGGCTACCCTGCCTCAGCCCGGCATTTTGCAAAGCTACCATCAGCCCTATTCGTCACATCTCCTAGCTGCATTTGTCAGGTCTGGGTGAGAACCCAAGATCTGGGGTCCCCTCTTAACCATGTGACAGAATAGTCTCAGAAATGCCAAGTGTGGTAAAAGGTTACTTCGCAATCTTCCAGCCTACAACCTTCCATTTCAGTGAAGACCCGCATCATCAAAACATCTGGACAACATAGCAAACTCCACCTGTCCTCCAATGAGCATGTAACAACTACCTAAGGACAACCATCACCCAAGAGAAAACCTCTCCAAGAGACTGAGCTTTTGATAAAATGGCGCCTTAGCAAGTCACATCGTGTGCGCACTGCCATGCATGGCACAGAGAGGACACGATGACATCCAAACAACAGAATGAGACCTGAAGCTTCAAAGAGCAGATGACTGGGGAGCCGGCACAGTACAAGGAGGTGACTGATTACTTTTAACATCTCATTAAGCCTCATGAATGCCATGAACCAGAGGCTCAGTCAACTTCTATGAAAGGCCAGGCATTAAATATTTTAGGTTCTGCAGGATACACAAGTCTGTCTAGGTATAGTGTGAAGTCAGCCACCAGTACAGGAATGCCCATGACTGTGTTCTAATAAAGCTTTATTTATAACTACATGGGTTTCATTTCATGTTTTAATTATGAAATTTTTTCCTTGCTTTTTCTCTCTGCTACTTAAAAACATAAAAGCTATTCTTAGCTCATGGGTCACGCAAAGACAAGCAGTGGCTACAGGTGGGTTGGCCCTGCCCTAAATCACATGTTTGCCCCGGACAGAACCACAAGAACAGACTTGCAGCAGGTGCAGGGCATGGGCCATCTGGCCAGATTCGAGCCCCACATCCTGGTTCTGATAATATTACCTATTACTGAGCTCAACCTTCTCATCTGAAATCAAGGATTATGTCCATACACAACCCCCTCAAACACTGGAGAGAATCCCATGAAATGCCATCGGGCACAGGGCACGGTCAAGAAAGGATGAATGTTATTACCACTGTCACTGTCCCTTTACTCTGGGCTAGATTTCAATCAGCTCAGTTTTAAAAAGCACTCAGGATCTCTCAAGACTGGTCTGGGTTCCCAATGTCTGATGAGATATGGGAAACGACATCTTTCTTAATGAATACGGGTACTTAAGAGCAACGCTGATAATTGGGGGGGGGGGGGTTGTATACAGCTGCCAGCTCACAGCAGCTCACAGCATCCTGAACAACACACAGCCGTCTGACCCTCTCTGTCAGCACAAGCCAGTATACTCCTAGCTCCAGGACAAACTGGCACACAGTTCACATTTCCCAGCACCTCACTCCCTGTCTCTCCTGAGACACGTTCACTCAGTTCCAGCTCTCCAGGTCCTGGGACAAAGCTGCTCTGGCCTTCCTTGATGTAAAGCTGAACCAGGCACGTGTTAACTTCAGGGCCTTGAAGGCAGCCAACAGAGACACGTGTGATCAGCCACACTGTAGAGTCAAGCCCAGCCCAGCCTGCCTCCGTGGGGGTTGAGGAAACAGAGGCCCAGGCAGTTCTATCTAACCTGAGACGGAGACACATGTGTTCATCACATACCAGTCCCTCTTGACAGCAAGAACACGTAAAGGTAAAGGTTTCCTAGTCCCAACTGCTTCAAGGCCAGTGAAAGAAACAGAGAAATGCGTCCTTGTTTTGGCGTCTCTTCCCTCGCCCTAGGTAGAATCCATTCTCTCCTTTGTCCTCTGAACCTTCCAGCATAGATACCCTTTTCCCTAACAACAGATGTAATCAGTGTCTCTTACAGGAAAGTGGGTCATAAAATGAAGAGCTCACATGTCACGTGCCCCCTTCCTCTATGCACATACCTCAGATTCCTCAATAATCCAGATGTCAGCCCTACTACCTCGAAAGTGAGAGCTGCTTTCCTCCTTTCTCAATCCTGGCTCGCGGTTCTCTGACAGAACCTCCATTGAGCCTCCCAGAATTCCTTTCCCCAGCGGAGCTTAGGGTTCCCTTCCTGCATATGCCAGCACCTGGCACTGGGCACGCGCCACTAGGTACTGTCACTGACCATCTGGCTAGAAGCTTCTTGGTGGAGATGCAGTCATTCACGTCTAGCACAGAACCTGCACTGACTGGAAGGTGGGTGGACGGACAGTGAGGAGGAAGGTGGGGAAAAGATAAAGTGGGGAAGGGCCCCGGCCCAAGAACTGGACTGGATCTGGGCAGCCAGCGGGGAAGAAAAAGAGAGCAATTAAGCCAAGAAAAGGGAGGAGATACATAGATGATAGACAGACAGAAGATGGATGGATAGAGGGATGAAGAGAGAGAGAGAGAGAGAGAGAGAGAGGTGGCAATGAACTACAGGAAGTGGGGGGGGGGCTTGGGAGAGGGTGAGGCCATAAGTGCTTGCCATTGTGTGAAATGTTTATTTTTTCCTTCCTATCAAAGGCAGCTAGCCCGCCAAAGGCCAATATTCTATAAATCTCCCCCAACCTTGTAAAACTTTTATGTTCATCTTTTAATCTATCCTACCTGGTAATAAAACTTTTGCTTACATAAAGTATCCCCTCCAGCTACACACACACACACACACACACACACACACACATACTCTCTCTCTCTCCCTCCCTCTCCCTCCCTCCCTCTCTCTCTCTCCCTCCTTCCCTCTCTCCCTCTCCCTCCTTCT